>NC_081162.1:25202499-25437499 GCF_012432095.1 Onychostoma macrolepis
GACAAAAACACCAGGTTAGTGTGAACGTGTGCACAATTCAGAGTTTAGGAATCAGGTTTCATTCACAAGTGTGAATTTAAATCAGATTTTTTTGCAGGGATTTGTCTGTGCGCTACAAAAACATTTCATGCACAAATTCAAAGTACTTTACATAAAAAGGAATTAAATAATTATCAAATAATCACAATAGATGTATTAAAAAATGATTATAAATGTATAAAAAAGAGGATAGATTAAATATTAAATTAATATTATTTAATCTATACTGTAAATATATGATCAGTAAGTCAAGGCAGCTTATGTTTTTTACATTAACAATTTAAATTTTTTACATTTTCCCCCCATAAATGTAGTTCAATGCAAGTTAAAATAACTTGCACAACCAAGGTGATTTAAGGCAGTAACTCATCTTAAAATTTTTAATATAAATAGGTGGAAATTTTTGCTGGCACATTCAGCAATTTTATGAATGTCTTTGAATTTATAGATTTCTGCATCGTTTTGTGTACATGACCAAAGTTCTGTTTTGAGGTTCAGACTGATTCATTGCTCACACAAAAGCAATGTTCTCCTCATCTTACTTTCACGGCAAACTAGGAGTTTTTTTCCCCTCAGGCTTTGCTTCAAGGCCGTCAGCCGCTATGCAGCTAATCGTTGAGATAGCGGCCACTGATAATTGGTGCCGATTAGGAAATAAAGACCATTCGATGTAGTCTTCCCTGAAGACCTTGAGATATGAGCTTTAAGAATTTTTATCTCTCTTTTTCAAGTACAAATAAAGCATCCTGTTGTGGTTTTCAGTGAAGCGGATCATCCAGTGAACTCAGTCCAATATTAGTGAGAAAACATGGACACAAGATGAAAGGACATCAGAGGACGTGATCGTACTTTACGGTCTTGTATATGGTGCGATGCTTCGAAAATAACTCTGCTTTTTGTTTTGTTGTGCAAATGACTAATGAATGGCTCCATATAACATCTGACCTTGAAGAATTACCACAGTTCAAGCAGTCAACTTCAAAACAGTACAGCATTTTCAATAATCTGTGATTAAGTGTCATACAGGCACAGCGGCAACAGGAAATCTCAGAAACACTTCAGTTCATGAGTCAGCTGGAGATGTATGACCCATTTTGACTTGTAAACATGATTTCATACACAACATATGGAGTATTTCCAGAAACACTAAATATGTTTACAACTAAGGCTTGAAATTTCATATATTAGTTTATAGATATTTTGTAACTTTTAATAAATTAATGTTCACTTTATGGACCATGGTGCCCCCCCCCCCCAACCCCAGAATGATCTAATTTACTCTTAATATTTCATGTCAATATTTATTTTTATTGAAGTATCTGAAAACAGTTTGGTGGACATTTTTAGTGCTGACTGGTAAAAATATAATTAAATAAGGAAGCTGCACTGAATAATTTGTTTTATTATTACACTGGTATTGGGATTTATACAGGCCCCCAGTGCAATTTACTTTTAAGAAACCAGGCAATGGCGAATGAATAGAGAACGAAAGAGTTTTTGTATTATTTTCTATTATTATGTTTAGTAGAATGTTTATCCTTATGGCAATGGGATTATTTTAGTTGTTTTTGCATGTGGCATAAAGCTTAGGTTAATATTTTTTGCTGCATGAGACAGTCTCTGTTTTTTGGTGAAATTGTGCCTTCCATGACTCATGGTGTTTTTGTTCTCCTTATTTCTGTTTTAGTAGCTTAATGTGAGAAATACTCCACATATGTGTCTCCATATGGAGTTCGGGAGGAAAGAATTCATCCCAGAATATTTCCCAGATAATCTTGTGATGGTGGAAAACACATGGGTCATGACAGCTGTTTTCTCGAGTCTACTTTGATTTAGTCACGTTCAGTGAGGGTCAGGCAAGCATTTCAATTCCGCAGTTACCAGCTCAAACATTTTATTTACTCATCAAAGACAGGTGTAACTTGCTAAGTGTTCATTTTGCACTCTGCTGACACCTACTGGTGTGGATGCAGTGACACACAAAAGTGTTTTTGGCATTCACAGGCTTATCTGACTCCTGTTCAGGTGAAAGTGTGTGTGTTATGTACGCCACTTTCCTGCAACACATCGGCAAACATGTTATTTATGCAATTCTTCAATTTTTCTGAATTCCATTTTTTAAATGTTACTGCATGTTTTAGAACATTGCAAGAACATTCAAAAGTACCATTCCCATGATGTTTGCAAAATGACAAAAATATAATGTTCCCTTACAACGTTTGCATAAAAAACATTTTAAAATCGGAACATTCAGAGAGCATTCAGAAATAATGTTTTCATAACTTAATGGGAACATGAGCTAAATGTTATAGAACATACTCTCATTTTCTTAGCTGGGACACACAGGAAGCAAGTTTATATTATTTATATTGAGCTAAAAGGACAACCTGTGACATTTTGATTCCCTGGTTGGTCAAATGTCCTTTTGCTATGCGAATTCGCAGCAACGTAAAGTTTAATCACACCTTAAAACGGCTGTTTCTAGGCAGCTGGTATGAGTCTTGATCATTTAAACTGTGTTGTCAACAGCACCACACATTTCTCTAGAAGCAAAACATGGATAAAATGACAGGGTACACCTTTAAATTGGCATCCGCCTCCCATCCGAGTGTGATTCAGTCAGCGTGAAAGTGTTTTAACTTGAGTTATTGGGGTCACATAAGGTAAAACACACGGGGAAACGCTGCGCTTGTCGTCCTGCGACTGCTTTCACTCAAATGCTAATGGAGTCTTTAGAAAGCGAGGCCGAGGTTATGTTCCTCATTGTGCCATTGAATGCAAATGCTGGATTGGACTGCTGCCACCTGTTGGCTCCCCTGATTGATTTCACGGAGTGCTGCGCTTTTGTTTATTTGCACCTTTGGTATTGGAGCGGAGAAGGTTGCTCTGTGGTTTCCTTCTGAAATTCCCCAGCTGGTCGGAAAGCCACTCTTCTGAGTAATGAAATCTTGAATTGGACTTTTAAAATGAGAAATGTGAAACAAAAACTTTGGCAAAAGCGCAGTCACCATAATAGGCATGCTTTGTCATTACAATCCGCACGATTTGACCATTAGAATCGAATTTATGCTTTGTCTGATGTGCCTTTTGCGCAGAGAGAAACCGTATTCAGTTGCAGCTGCTCCGTTTTGGTCTGTGGTGTGAGTTTCTTAATAAGCAGAGTAATTTATCTTTGCCTTCCGTAGAAGGACGCAATGACAGCTCGGCAGGATGCCTATTAGTAGGTTTGCTGTTGCGCTGCAGCACCAGTATCGGACCTGATCAAACCTTGATGTTCTTCTGCTGCAGAACAATGTGTGATGAGAGAGAGGCAGACAGGAAGAGGGGACATCAGCCGACAGGGCTAATTCTGCAGAATGGGAGATGACACGTAATTATGCGGCATCGATCGGCAGGGAATACGCTTAATCATGCTGTGACTGTACGTTGGTAATTTGGCCTGTGGGGTCTCTGAAAGTCTGAGTCAGAATAGTCAGAAAACCTTAGGCATTCATTAAAGCAAAGAAAGAAGTGACGTCTCACAGAACACACCTGGATTTGTGTGAATGCGGCAGTGTGGAGAGATGTGTGCGGTGCACGAGTGTATGTTTGATGTGATTACATGTGCTTTCGGCATGTGGAGATGTTCTTGACGCCATGATAATGCGTGTGCATGGACGTGCATGCCTCTTTTTTTTTTTTTTTGCACTACTATTCAAAACACCAAGGTTGTTGAAATGTGGTTCCAATTAACTTAAGCTCATTAATTGAATCTGGTTCAATTCACAAGACCCTGAATGTAAGCTAGGACTCCAAATAAGAGCTTAAAGTCTTATCTTAATTTGGGTTCATGGCTATTCTAGGCATTGCTGTCCAGTTGTTCGTTAGGGAGTCTCCCACTGGCAGATGTTGTGCAGTCTGGAACTAGTTAACAAATTAAATAAGGTTATTATCTAAGGTGTTTAGGCATGCTGAAGTTTACTGATTGGTCAGTTTGAATGTCTCTTGTCACACCGTCAGGGAAAGGATGAAAGAAGATTGTCACCAAAGCTGTGGTCTCTTTTCTTTTTGTACTACTATTCAAAACACTGAAGTCGTTGAAATGCGGCTCTAATTAACCTAAGCACATTAATTGAATCTGGCTCAATTCACAAGACCTTGAATATAAGTTGGGATACCTATTAAGCACTGAACACTGTATCTTGATTTGGAATAATGGCTATAGGTGTTATTTTCCAGTTGTTTATTGGGGTGTCTCCTGCTTGTAGTTCTCTAATTAGTTAATTATCTAGGGTTAAAGCCTATTTTCTGAGATGCTGTTGTTTGCTGATTGGTCAGTTTGAATGTCTCTGGTTTGGTTTAGTCACACGGTCAAGGAAAGTAAGAAAGAAGATTGTAACCAAAGTTGTAGTCCCTTTTTCTCTCAGGGGGTGTTTACAGGCAAAAACTGAAAACCTTTTATGTTTTGGCTGTTCATTTACATGAAAACAGCATTTTGGGGGCATGAAAATGGAAACCAACATCACCAACTTGCCTGGCATGAATATAACAGTATTTTTAGTCGTTTTCGTGGATCTGTCTCCTCTCAGGTTTTATCATTATGATGTTAATGTTTCTGACATCATTTTGGCATTCTTACAGTCTGAAAAAATTAAGACCTCCCTATAAACATGCAAAAAGCAAATATGCTGGAAACATACCAAAATAATATGCAAAATAATAAGAAAACCAAAATAATATGCTTTTTTTTTTTGTGTGTGCATGATCTCCTAACTGAACATACACTATTGTTCAAAAGTTTTTTTACAATGTTTTTGAGAAGTCTCTTATGCTCACCGGGACTATATTTATTTGATCAAAAATACAGCAGGAACCGTAATATTGTGAAATATTATTGTTTTCTGTTTGAACGTATTTTAAAAAGTAATTTTTCCTGTGATCAAAGCTGAATTTTCAGCATCATTACTCCAGTCTTCAGTGTCACATGATCCTTCAGAAATCATTCTAATACTGTGTTTTTAAATGTCGAAAACAGTTTTGCTTAATACTATTTTTGGAAAACCATTATCCGCCAGGGTTCTTTGATGAATAGAAAGTAAAAAACAAACAAACAAACAACAACAAAAATCACAATCTTTAGAGTTCAGAAGAAATATTGAGAGTCGCATTTAGAAAGTGAAAACTTAGTTTTTTGTTTAAAGAGTGTTTTTTTGACTGATCCATGCATGACTTCTGGTAATGAGAGGACACAAGCCAGGTGCAGAAATCATTAGTTTAATGATTGTGACTTTTGACCAGTGTTCTGTTCCTAAACCAAGTGAGCTTCCTCCACAGGCAGCATTTTAAGACACCACAGACGCTCCTGCTGTGGAGCCTGTTCCAAAAGATAGCCAACTTAATTACGCTCCCCCCTAAGATACCTCATTTTTGCCAAACTCTAAGGCAGCCTTTTTTATCGCTCCCAGAGTGTGCATTCCCAGAATGCATTGCAACAAGCACAACAAGCTTGCTTGTATTAAAATCGGCAGATCTGTGCACTTTACCTAAAGAGAAAAATGTGATTCACAGATTTGATGCCTATGCAGAGTGTTCAGATCAGCCACAAGTTCCATTTCAATCGCTGTCTATGTAGGCAGCTCACTAGTATTTGAGTCCTACACTCGACCTGCAGTCTAAAATCTCAGAATTGGAGCTATGCAGCAACTGAATAATTTTCAGAGTAACTGAACACTGATTAGTCTCTGATGGCATCTGTGTAGACTGATAAATGCAACCGAAATAGTTTTGATGCTCGGGTTGAAATTTCATCATTTCAGCCTGAGGTGTCTGCCTTCATTTCTGAACTATCTAAGATGCATCAAAGATTTTAGGAAAATATTGTACTTTTAACTATCTTTTATCTCTTTGCACAGACACAAGAGACTTCCTTTATGACTTCAATTCAACTTCCACTGTTTACTCTACTACTTGATCTGCTAGAAGACGCTGGTCTCTGTGAAAGTCAGTGCTGGCGCCCTTCGTCGTGTGGTAATTGTCCTCGCTTGCAAAAAGGAGGGACGGCGGCCAAACAGGACTGGATTTGATCTGCGGCCAGGGCTCTACTGATAACCCCATCTATCTTAGTTGATTTGGCAAAAAGGGCCTCACTAATGACACCAGAGGGGGTGGCAAACCCACCACCTTGACAGATGTCCAAATCACCGGTAAACAACAGAACACGGGTGAAAAGAAATAAATGACCGTTTCGAATCGACAGGGAGGTTGAAAATGTCTGAAGACTCGCCAGGAGAGGAAGTTGAGCTTTGATTGGAGCTGGGAACGGGGAATACAGGTGCATATTTTTCTTGTGAGGGAAGATGTCGCCTCAATGAGCCGATGAAGATGGGCCGTACGCCTGAGGAGCGTTCAGTCTTTAAATGACTTTTATGTCACTGTGCACCTGTCAGATGCTATTATACCATTATTGTTCACATATTGTACAATGAGAATTCAGATTGTGCCCACAATATAATACAATAATAATAATAATAAAAAAAAAACATTAAAGGTGGGCACAATCTCTTAAATATAAATAAACAAACTGTAATATAATATAATATAATATAATATAATATAATATAATATAATATAATATAATATAATATAATATAATATAATATAATATAATATAATATAATATAATATAATATAATATAATGTGAGCAGAATCTTAATATCAGTAACTTGGACTTTTTAATAGTGAATAAATTATTCTCAGAGATTTTAGACTAGATACAAATTATAATTTACAGTTCTTATGTTCTCCTTTATTTTGTTCCTTATAAATGTGTAGTTTTATACATTAAAACATTTTTTTTTAAAAAGGTTACATTTTTAAAACTTTTAACAAAAGATCACATATTTCTGGCAGAACTGAATAGTTACTGACAGGTGCAAAAGACTAATTTATGAATAGAACATCAATAGAACATTTACATATATATCATAACACTTTAAAGATCTTGACATTTTGCATGACACTTCCTATACAGTAAATGCAATTCAGAATTAATTAGATTGCACACTGTATGAGTCGTCCTGAATGGTGATGACATTATAATCTGTAGCTAGGAATGCCATTTTCCCTCGGACGCAATTCACAGAATTAGAATAGCACTAGAATATTTTATATTTATATTTGAATATTTTAAAAGACTCTCCAGAAGTAATTCATTAGTCTTATCCTGCATTTGAAGAGGGTTCATTGTCAAAACGGCCACTTGTGTTTGGCTCCTCTGGTTCTCCTGTGAACTGTTTTAATCCCCACAGTGCCGTTCAGCCAGCGTACACTTATCATATTTGTCCAGCACAGGTGCCGGTTTCATAAAGCTGATTTACTGGCTCTGGACCGGCTCCGAGGAATTGAGCTTTGCTGAAAAGTGGCTCTAACCGTCTACAGCTGTTTTGGACGACACTCGCTTAATGTTGCTTTGGCCTCTGTTTAGCCTTTTGATATTGGTGATTATCAATTTAGTCTTCTTTGAAAGTGAACTATTCTTGTGCAGGGTGTCCAAAAGAAATTATATAAGGTAGCCGAAGTGTTTCAAACATATGTGCACATATCAGTTGAATGATAAAGTTTACCCTTTTCAACTTTATGCTGTTTTGTGTTCATCTGCTTCTTCCATTTGCTCTTTTTACATTGACTATCAATCTATATACACTAATACAATCAAATACAAAATAATTTCTCAAATGTTTATACTGATGATTACATTCCCTTCAAGAGTATGAGGTGACTGGATGCTTTCAACTGATTTCCTAGATCGGAACTTTGAAGCGCAGATCGGGTTCGCGAATCATTTGATTCAGAACAGCACTTTGGAGTGTATTGTTGTGAATGGGGTTGCAAAGGGGTGGGAAATTTCTGGAAACTTTCCAAAAATCCTTGGAAGATTCCAAAAAAATCCTAGAAAGTTTCCAAAATTTCTGGAATGTTTACAAAATTTACTGGAAATTTTCCACCTTTTTGCAACCCTTATGAATCATTTGATTCAGATCAGGACTTCGGAGCGCTTATCGCAATTTTTTTTTTTTTTTCTGATTTCTTTAAAAAAAAAATTTTTTAAAAATGAAACGGTACAAAACATCAAACCATTAAGGCAGTAAAGAAAGAATGATGCATGGATAATTAATAAACCTACTTCAGTCCAGTAAGTATTCATCTTGAAATATTACTAAAAATACAAAAGTTATTCTTATGTTTAATTTCTAAAAATCAATAAAGCTAAAACCATACTCTCAATTTTCATACTAAATGTCTTATATGCTAAAAACTGTACTCTGTACGAGAGGTTTTTTAGACAAATTTTGATCATGTTGATAATTTAGGGGTCTTGTGTTTTAAATTTGATACAGTGGGCTTTATAGGGTTAATCTTACAGCTTTATTACAATGCAAAACTTTCTGGAAATGTAACTTCTAAAGTCTGATAATTGAAAAATGCTCATAAATTTATGCTAGAGGCTGTGTCTGTGAAGACATCTCATGTAAACCATGTTGTATTCTTTATTGTTGCTTGCATCTATTAGAAGAAGTCCAAAAAGTGCTGTTCTAATTTCTTCACAGATCAAAATTCATGAGCATCACCAATTTTTCCCATCTCCCCCGTCTTTCCTTTTACAAATATCCCATTTCCTTTACAACAATATAGCGTACCCCCTCCACACTTCCTCTGTGACAAGCATTTTCGTCTGTTGTGCTTGGTTGTCTAGATTGATGAGAATAGCTTTACTGTTTGACAGTCTGTTAGAAAACATTTCAAGGGAACGCTCTACTGACGACCCAATATGGAAGCGCTGACAGCTCGCTGGTGACCTGCCGCTGAGGTTTCTGAATACTGAGACGATTCCTGCTTCTCATCTACATAATCAGACCAACTGTGTTGACCGCGCTTTTTGTCTTGGTGTTTTGATTCACAGTGACTGTAATTCACAGACAAGTCGGCTATCAGCGTTCACACGCTGATGATGATACTGATGTCGCTTTGTTTTGGGTGGTATTCTAAAACTGTACTTATGAAAATCTATCAACCCAGTTTGTGAGTTTTAATCATGAACAAATAACACTATTCAGTTGGCATTTGTTTTCTATGTTTGAGTTAAAACAAAGGACGTCTGTGATTTCATACTCATTTTAGTGGGATTGGGATCACTGTAGTTATTAGTTTTGTTTGTAGTGTGCACATAATATGTTTGTATACTGAAACTCAGAACGCTGATAGCCGACATATTGAATTAGTACATTTATAATAAATGATGAAAAAATGAATGCATATATAACAAACTTTGATGTGAGTCTTTGAAAATAGATATGACGAGAAACTGGTTTGTCATTTATGCAAGAATTTCTTGAGTGTAAAACACATTTTAATAGAATGTCCAAAAAACATTTAAAAAAAAAAAGATGAATAGGCACCTAATAATTACATTAATACATTAATAATTACAATGTTTACAGTTCAGCAAGGATGCATTTATCTGATCAAAAATACAGTGTTACAAATAAAACAAAAGAACAGTGTTTATTTGAAAATAAAGCATTAAAAATGTATTTCACTTTTGATGAATTTAGTTCTTGTTGAATAAAAATAGTTAGTTTATTTTATTTCTTAAAAAAAAAAAAAACTTACTGCAAGTGTTTACAAAAATGCATAACACTCACTATTATAAGTTGTAGATGGATAGTTTCTTAAACTACCAAGTGACATTTTACCCAAAAAGTTGCCAGGAAAGGTCTAAATCCATAATGGACAATGGGATATTTAGCTATATTGATGGTCAAAATGAGAATTCTTGTGAAAAAAAATTGCACACTGTACTAGAGTCGTGTCCAATAGACACTCTTATCCGAGAAAGATTACATTTCTCAAATGTTTTGCCCAAGTCTGCAGATAAAAACATTCTTTTCTAAAGCCATGTAAGGATAAACATAGACATGTTTGATTTGGATGGTATTGCAATCACAAAGTATGTCTGTGAAACACACATTTACGCAGCATTCCCAATCAGAATACGTCTATTGATTCAATTTAAGAGCTTCTGTTGCTGCAGAGGCTGAATCATCTATCGATCGAGGGTGAACAGACAGAGCGTTGGACCTCTTGGTTTCACATCGTTTAATACAGTGGCTAAAAGCACTACAGCTTCAACTTTCTTTTCCTCATGACTGGTTTCCTTCTGAAAGTGATTATTTTAAGATTAGGTTTGCTTATCTAAGATGAGTTAGTGTCTCAGAAATGCAGACCAGCAGTACAGCTGTTGTTTTGAGAAATCTTTTGGTCAGTCCTTTTGGTTTTAAAAACTGATTCGTGTCGCAAGTTGTTGGACCAAGCAAATAATCAAAGGCTCTTTCTTTAGAATGATTACTTCTTTCCAATATATAATTCCAAGTTGCAAGGCTATTGTTTTCTGGAAAACATTTCAGATCACATAAGGCAGATTGCTTTTCGATATATAGCAAAGAGCCAAGTGCACATGGAAACTCGTGACGAGATTAGCTCCTCGTATAACAAGCGAAATCACGTGGCTCGGAGCAAATATTGAATGCTTTTGTGTTGTTTGAAGGCCATTGATGAAAAGCCTCCTTAAGATGCTGTCTTGAGTTTGCTACATTCTGTCTAAATGGATTAACAAATGCAGCTGTTGCTAAGGTTGTAGCATTATTGCTTATTGTAGAATTAGTGATTCGTATGACTTGACAAAAGATGCAGACTAATGAAAAACCCTCTTGAACTGAGTCAAATCTCCCAAGGGACGACGCTTTCTGGTGTCTTTGTTCATTATAATGCCTGTTTACGATTCCATTGTTGTAATGGTGTATTCGTACTGACACTGACCTGCTGGAAGTGTCCAGCGATGCAACACAGTTGAGAAAAGTTGGACTGCAGATGATCAGTGGCTTGATGTGAAGTGATGAGTTTTGGCAAGATGAAGTTTATTTTACTGTTTGTGATTTAGCTGTTCTATATTAGCCTGTTTGTCTCAACACATATGGTATGACATTAGGGCATCCAGTAATGACTATCCAATGCTATCTCACGACCAATTTGTATGTATTTTTACGAGGTGGCTAATTCGTACGAATTCGTACAACCTCGCTCATATGACTGTGTATGATTTGTCTAGACCCCAGTGACGGGTAGGTTTAGGGGCGGGGTTAGGTGAAAGGTCATTCATACGAATTTTGCAACTCATAAAATACGTACGATTTAGCAAAAAATCATATGAATTTGAATGAGGGCAGTCGTACGAATTAGCCACATTGTAAAACATGTACAAATTGCCGTGAGATCGGGCTGGACTATCAGTATACAGCGATTGAAGTTAGAGTTGTGCGCCTTGGAATGTAGGATAAATTAGTTAAAAAATAGTATAAGACGATAATTATAATAATTATGAATTAATAAATTGTCCTGAATTGTCCTTTTTACATTAATTTGTTAATAAAAAAAAAATTCTGTTCAATAATAATTTGTTTATTTTTGTTATTTATTTTTTCATTTACTTTTGTAATAGTAATATTATTTATTTATTTATTTAAATTTGTAAATGATCAGGGGCCCATTCTTTGTACATTTGTACCGAATTTGCGGATTTTATTAAAATATCTGGAATAAGTTGGTATAATAGATAAATGAAATGTGCACTGTTTTTATTATATATATATATATATATATATATATTCTATTTTTTTTTTTTTTTTCATGATTCCCAATTATTTATATTCACGATTTCTAGTATTTGTACAGGCTTTACATTTTTATTTCAATGTAGTGATTAGCAGTTCATTTAATTTTATCTTTGGAGCAGATTTGTTACGTGACAGCATTAGTTAAAGTTTCTTAAGGGTCAAGGTCATGTTTTCTGCATCTCATGCGCTCCATCAAGCCACTTCTATAATCACTGTCGTCACTCAAATTAAGGCACGACTCTACATTATCTATATAGCATGTGTGTAAGACTCCAATACAATTATAAAGTAATTATTTCATCATGAATAAATATTTCAATTAGTAAAACTGGCTGTGTCTATAGTTTTATATAGATTACACAATATTATTATATTATTTTTCAATTAATTTTTCAATTTTTCAAATGTATTTTTTTTTTTTTTTCAAATGACTGTCCCTGGATTAGTAGAGTACTCTTCTAATAGCAGTGGCTGAGACCGATTATAAGTATCAATTTTGCTTAAAAAGATGCAATCTAATCCTGTTTACATGAAATAAGCCTGTTCCCGAGCAAGTTTAAGCTTATGGACCTGTTGCTATGACAGCAACTCCGGGATCGAAGAACCAACCAATACAAGATCAAGTGAAATCATCAACAATCAAATCCAGCTAACTGAGTTAGTGACGTACGAAGAACGGACCCCTGGGGGCTGTTTCATAAAATAAGTTTACCAAACAAGCCAGGCTTATTCCAGTTAGTCTGACTTATTTTGAATCAAATCAATTGACAACAAGTCAGACTAACTGAAATAAACCTGGTTTATTTGGTAAAATATTTTTATGAAACAGGCCCCGATCATTCTTTTATATTTTCTGGAAAAAGTATTTATTTATTGTTTGTTTATGGCTGCGGTTGGACTTGAACTGCAGGTTTCGTCTGGTCAGAGGAGAACTGGCCCCCCGACTGAGCCTGATTTCTCCCGAGGTTTTTTTCTCCATTCTGTCACCGATGGAGTTTTGATTCCTTGCTGCTGTTGCCTCTGGCTTGCTCAGTTGGGGACACTTAATTTCTAGCGATTTAGTTGCAGATACTATTTAAACTAAACTGAGCTAGACAATGACATCTTGATAAGAATTGAGTGTTTAATCTTATCATTATACATTACTGACACTCTATCGTCCAATTTGATACTGTTGAGTGCTTTGACACAATCTGTATTGTTAAAAGCGCTATATAAATAAAGATGACTTGACTTGACTCATTTGTTTGTATATACAGGTGCATCTCAATAAATTAGAATGTTGTGGAAATGTTCATTTATTTCAGTAATTCAACTCAACTTGTGAAACTCATGTATTAAATAAATTCAGTGCACACAGACTGAAGTAGTTTAAGTCTTTGGTTCTTTTAATTGTGATGATTTTGGCTCACATTTAACAAAAACCCACCAATCTCAACAAATTAGAATACTTCATAAGACCAATAAAAAAACATTTTTAGTGAATTGTTGGCCTTCTGGAAAGTATGTTCATTTACTGTATATGTACTCAATACTTGGTAGGGGCTCCTTTTGCTTTAATTACTGCCTCAATTCGGCGTGGCATGGAGGTGATCAGTTTGTGGCACTGCTGAGGTGGTATAGAAGCCCAGGTTTCTTTGACAGTGGCTTTCAGCTCTTCTGCATTTTTTTGGTCTCTTGTTTCTCATTTTCCTCTTGACAATACCCCACAGATTCTCTATGGGGTTCAGGTCTGGTGAGTTTGCTGGCCAGTCAAGCACACCAACACCATGGACATTTAACCAACTTTTGGTGCTTTTGGCAGTGTGGACAGGTGCCAAATCCTGCTGGAAAGTGAAATCAGCATCTTTAAAAAGCTGGTCAGCAGAAGGAAGCATGAAGTGCTCCAAAATTTCTTGGTAAACGGGTGCAGTGACTTTGGTTTTCAAAAAACACAATGGACCAACACCAGCAGATGACATTGCATCCCAAATCATCACAGACTGTGGAAACTTAACACTGGACTTCAAGCAACTTTGGCTATGAGCTTCTCCACCCTTCCTCCAGACTCTAGGACCTTGGTTTCCAAATGAAATACAAAACTTGCTCTCATCTGAAAAGAGGACTTTGGACCACTGGGCAACAGTCCAGTTCTTCTCCTTAGCCCAGGTAAGACGCCTCTGACGTTGTCTGTGGTTCAGGAGTGGCTTAACAAGAGGAATATGACAACTGTAGCCAAATTCCTGTATTTTTTTGGATTGTTTGAATTTTCTTTCTTTCTTTCATCCTTTCTTTCTTTCTTTCTTTCTTTCTATCAAGGCCCAGATCAACTTTCATTTTTTTTTTTTTTTTTTAGAAATTTTGCAAAATTATGCATTTCAGCCCTTTATTATTCATTTATTCTTACATTACAGTTTAGTTTGGCTATTTATTATTACCATTCATTTTATCCTGTATTTATTTCAGTTTGTCTTTGTGCCACATCCTTCTGTTATTAAATAGGACATTCAGAGTAAGTACTGAGCCTGTATTGGGTAAGTTGAAGCGTATGGTGGATGAAATGGGCTGTGTAATAAGTCTAATTCGAGCTGTGCAGCGGCACGAGCAGAATGCCAGTGAAATGGTTTTCCTCACGAGATCTTGAAGAAGTTTGGACTCGGCAGTCTTTTCTATCTAATCAGCAGAGATTACAGCAAGCTTAACCCAGAAGAATGTGTGTCAGTCTTAATCCTGTTTTTAAGTGAGCCGAGTGAAAACGTAATTTATAAGGTCGACAAGGGCAACTCCCTTGGATGTGCTGGTAAGGACGATTTGTTGGTAAGGCAATTTGAAGAGTTGTGCCACAACACAAGATTTTCCTCCAAATGGATTACTTTTCACTTCAATGGCCTGGTTTAGTTTCAGGCCAAAAGACAAGTAATATTAAAATCCGACAAGCCTCAGTGTAGGGGATTTATGATGATTATTTTTCTGCATATTTATGGCTGTTGCCGCTCTGCTGATTTGGTCCAAGTGTTTGTGTGACTCACTTACTAAGATATATGTGATGAAAAGTACTGGTGAGTGTTAGAAAAGATACTTTATTCCAAGCGCACAAGCTAAAGAAGTGTTCACACTGACAGTGAGTTCACTGGAGGTCGCCGGGTTACTGTACAGCTGGTCGTAGTGGGCGTCCTGCTGCTGGATGGCCTAAAGTTAATGGTGGGCTGTATGACTAGCCAAATGCGATTTATTGCAGTAAAACAATATATCTAAGGAATCAGCATCTTTCTGCTTAAAGTGAACATTCTTGAAAATAGTGTTGCATATATATATATACACAATTATATATACTAATTTATTATTTATTATAATTTAACAAATTTATATATATATATTTACAAATGTACAAATGTTTATATATATATATATATATATATATATATATATATATATATATATATATACATCTGCACACATATGAATTATAATATTGTTATATATTTTTTATATTTTATTTATAATTTATTTTAAATCTTAGAATATAATTTTTACCTTTTATTTTTATATATTTATATATTTTATGAAATATAACATTGTCTCTCACTCTAATTTTAATAATGCAGTAGTGCATAATGTATTATATCATGAACAAGATACAAATTATAATGTATGATTAAAAAAAAAAAAAAAATATATATATATATATATATATATATATATATACACACACACAGTGGGGAAAATAATTATTTGATCCCCTGCTGATTTTGTAAGTTTGCCCACTTAAAAAAAAAAAAGGGTTTATCGTTCTTATGGTAGGTTTATTTTAACTGATAGAGACAGAATATCAAACAAAAAATCCAGAAAAAAGCAGCATACAAATGTTAAAAAAAGATTTACATTTTAGTAAGTCAAATAAGTATTTGATCCCCTACCAACCAGCAGGAATTTTGGTTCCCACAGATTGGTTATGTGCACATGTGGAACACAGATTAGTCCTGTCACTTTAAGACGATACTCCTAATTTCAGCTCGTTGTGTGTATAAAAGACTCCTGTCCATAGAATCTGTATCTTCCATTCCAACCTCTCCACTACCATGGGCAAGACCAAAGAGCTGTCAAAGGACATCAGGGACAAGATTGTAGACCTGCACAAGGCTGGAATGGGCTACAAGACCATCAGCAAGAAGCTTGGTGAGAAGGAGACAACTGTTGGTGCGATTATTCGGAAATGGAAGAAATATAAAACAACCATCGATCGGCCTTGGTCTGAAGCTCCATGCAAGATCTTGCCTCATGGGGTAAGGATGATCATGTGAAAGATGAGGGATCAGCCCCGAACTACACGTGAGGAGCTTGTTTATGATCTCAAGGCAGTTGGGACCACAATCACCAAGCAAAACATTGGTAACACTACGCAATGGACTGAAATCCTGCAGTGCCCGCAAGTCCCTCTGCTCAAGAAGTCACATGTACATGCCCGTCTGAAGTTTGCCAATGAACATCTAAATAATTCAGAGAAGGCTTGGGAGAATGTGCTGTGGCCAGATGAGACCAAAATTGAGCTCTTTGGCATCGACTCAACACGTGTTTGAAGGAAGAGAAATGCTGACTATCATCCCAAGAACACCATCCCTACAGTCAAGCACGGAGGTGGAAACATCATGCTTTAGGGCTGTTTCTCTGCTAAGGGTACAGGACGACTTCACCACATTGAGGGGCAAATGGACGGGGCCATGTAACGTAAAATATTAGATGAGAACCTCCTTCCCTCAGCCAGAACACTGAAGATGAGTCATGGATGGGTCTTCCAGCATGACAGTGACCCGAAACATTCCGCCAAGGCAACAAAGGAGTGGCTCAAGAAGAAGCACATTAAGGTCATGGAAATGGCCTAGCCAGTCTCCAGACTTTAATCCTATAGAAAATCTGTGGAGGGAGCTGAAACTTTGAGTTTCCAAGAGACAGCTAAGAAACCTTAATGATTTAGAGAGTATCTGTAAAGAGGAGTGGACCAAAATCCCCCCTGAGATGTGTGCAAACCTGGTGACCAGCTAGTCAAGTGAAGTCACTATTATTTGTATAGCGCTTGTGTCAAAGCAGCTTTACATCAACTTTACAGTATTTAGACGGGGGAAAATAGTGTGTCGGAATAGTGTCATTCTCCTCTGGCCAGACAAAATCAGCAGTTTAAATCTAGGCCCGCAGCAGAGTCAGATTGTGCAAAGGACTCATCTAGTTCCTGTGGTCTTGTCCCGATGGCTGTCTAGGAGACAGGGTCTTCACTGGGGATCAGTCTCTGGTGCTCATCTAGTTGTCCTGGTCTCCGCTCACGTTCCGCTCCGTACTGTATGTTTCTGAGCGACAAGAAATGTCTTACCTCTGTGCTTGCCAACAAGGGTTTCTGCACCAAGTACTAAGTCATGTTTTGCTTGGGGATCAAATACTTATTTGACTTACTAAAATTTTAATCTTTTTAAAAAGATTAAATATGCTGCTTTTATGGATTTTCGTTTGATATTCTCTCTCTATCAGTTAAAATAAACCTACCATAAAAATGATAAACCCTTCTTTTTTTTTTTTTTTTTTTAAGTGGGCAAACTTACAAAATCTGCAGGGGATCAAATAATTATTTTCCCCACTGTAATATTAAACTGTAAATAAACACACACATATATAATATTGAACTGTGAGAACACACACATAAATTGTTTTATTTTTATATATTTATGTTAATATTTATAATATTTATTTAAAATCTTAGTATTTTTAATTATTAATGATAATAATTATAAGTAATATAATTTATGTAACAATTGTATTTGTATTTTTATATAAAATCGATACTGCTCACAGATTGTCACTTTTTTATTTTCACACAGTAACATTCATTCGTACTGTATGTTCTCACAGAAGATGGATCATGTCACATTAGTGTTTATTATTTGTATGAAGTTAAACTTTTCTAAACTTTGTAAAATCGCTGTACATGGCTCCATCACTCATATTACTCAGAACACAACTGATGTACAGTTACTTTGTGGCTGTAAACAGGGCTTTACGCTTTGCATCTTTAGACATAAAACTAGACTAAAGTTAGACTAAAGCTGGACAAAAGTTAGTTTTTCTCGAAGAATGCGTCATTTACAGTCATGCTTTCCAGTGTAAATCAGAAGTACTGTACAGTATATACGGTTGACTCTGTGATTTCTAACAAGGTCCAGTGTTTGAGCTCCTAGTCTAAAACAGGGTTTCATTCTGACAAACATCTTCAAAGGTGTGCGGTTCATTTCAGCTGCGACCCGTGAAGAACAGCTCGTCTGTGAAATGAGCCTATCAGTAAACAGTTTGGAAATCAGGGGGTCTTTATACTTGCTCACTTCATTCGTTTCTTACTGATCGTGTAGCCATCACAGATCATGAAAAGACTGAGTGAAAATGCCCTCCAAGACACATTGGAGACGTATAGCGATTTCCAATCACTCAGGAGGTGGTTCGAGACACATACTAAGCCAGAAAGCATTTGATTTTCTTTATAAGCTTGCAGTATGGGAATTGTAGATGAGATTTATATCAATTTTGTAAAGACCAGTTTTCTGTGGCTAAGTATAAATGCAATATGTATACCAATCGATCAAGACATGAGAACTGAGTTCTAGAAAACTGCTGCCTGATTTACACTACCATTTAAATGTAATTTGATGCTTTTGAAAGAAGTCTCTCTTGCTCAGGACTGCATTTATTTGATCAAAAATACTGTAAAGACTGAAATATTATTACAGTTTAGTATAATAGTGTCCTATTTGAATATATTTAAACATGAAATTTATTTCTGTGATGCAAAGCTGAATTTTCAGGAATCTCATTTGTTATTATTGCCATAGCCTTTAATTAATAGTTAACTGGCATCAAAATAAGTTTATAATTTATTATAATTAAATTATTTAATTTGGCTATTGTTAACATTTATATTTGTCCACAATATTCAAAGCATTTATTTGAAATCTAAATCTTTTGTGACATTATAAATGTCTTTTTTTTTAATTATTATTATTTAATGCATCTTTTCTGAATACAAGTAGCCTATTTGAAAATCAGACAGAAAGACAAAGGCGCAAGATGTACTTAACGGCTTTAGTGAGGAGAAAAAACATGAAGCACCGCACATGATAGAATTAAAACCGATAAAGAAATATAAAACTATTTATTTAGGCCTAGTTGTTTATTATATCTACATAAAAATAAATAAATGAGCTTTCAAAGTGAGTAGTTGAGGACATGCCTTGCAGGGTTGTGTGATTGTAAATGGCGAAATGACTTTCTTGACGTGACCATTGTAAGTCCACTTCACTAACAGGGTCCTCAGTGAAAGCGTTTAGTTGCTCACAGTCCTCCTCCAGCGCCAGCAGAGCCCTTCAGTGCCATTTGGATCCGTCTGATGTCTATTCAAATATAATATAAAGTTTAAATCTAATAGAAAGTGAATAAATTATATGCGCTGCACAAGTCTTCTCTCCCTTGGTGGCTATATTTCTCTAATAATCAGATCAGGCGCTGCGAGTCTGCATTGTGTGGAAGAAGTGCGTCAAGAGACTCACTTAATGACTAAAGTATCTCAGGAAGAGTTCTTGATATGCTCTCGGCCTGCATCTCTTCTGTGTCCCTCTTTTCCTCTTTGACAGTCAACAGCTCCTCACTTTCCTGCAATTCCATCACAAGACTTTCCGCTCTTGTGAATTTGCAGTGCTAGTCCTGTAATTGGTGAATATCTTCACACTGCTCAGTGCTGGACTGTGTCGGACCTCATCATCCACGGCCCGTCCTGACAGACCAGGAGAATCCGGCTCAGGACGAGCTGCCTCAGGGACGGCGCGGCTCAAAGCTGTGGCACACGATAGAAGGGCTGTTTGTATGCTCAGCTAGCGAGTAAGAGCCACTTCGAAGCATTCACAGCATCAGGGTGTCTTCAAATGAGTGTCTTGGCTGCTTTAGGCTGCATACAGAACGAGGCTGAACACACAAATCAGATCATTTGACAGATTTCACAGATCCACTTTAGACATACCTGACTGTATTGCTTGTATTGTATTGATTATTGATTATTATATGTAACCTATATAATATTATGCATTACAGAATGTATTGATATTTTTATTGATATCTTTTCTTAAGACAAAATATTATTATATTATATTATAAGAGTAATTAATTATAACACTGTCACATTTATTTATTTATTTTATTATTTAGAGAAGTACTTTATATGATGAGATGAACAGCAGGAGAAAAGAAATTAAAAGTTAATTTTAGAAATAATAATTTTCATGCACAGTAATGAAATCCCTATTGATGTTATGCAATGATCAATTGTTATGATATACTGTAACATCAACATCAGAAGTGATATCAGCAGAATATCATGATGGATATTGCTCGTCTTCAGTTAGTGGTTCATGTGAGATGGCAAAAAAAAAAAATCTGACCTCATTTCTCTCCCGTTGTTTTTGCTGTTTATACACATGCAACAAGATCCAGTCTGTGCCAGATGTCTGTGAAAAAGTCTGAAGCGCTGCCTGACAGTGCGGCTTTTGTGGTTTAGATTGCAGGGAGCGACATCAGCGAACAATTGCTTTAAAATTGCAGTCATCTCTCCTGACTGTCCCACAAAGTTGGCAAAAATGCTTGTATCCAGAGACCCAGACAATGCAAGTGAGTCATCAATTCTGCATTTGAGTATTCGCTGCCAGATGAAAAGCTGAAGGGATCCTGCATCGCTCACTGTAATATTATTGTAATCCATACTGTCCACTTATGAAATGTACAGTGTTTCTGGAGGAGCAGCAGCCCTGGAGAGCCCAAAGAAAGTGCAATGAGTTGCAAGCCTGCTAATGAGACAAAAACATTAGATTTCTGCTAATGACTATTATATTGATATTCATATGCAGCCTTGTGCCACTGCGATCTATCGATGATTATTAGCATGATGAATGCGCTTTGAATGCATATTAGCAAGATGCGTTGTGATTTTGTTTTGATGTATAAATAATTCATCCAGTTCCACTTTACTGTTCAGCCTCAACTATAAGTACAATCCAGTGGTGGTTTGACTTTCTGAAAGTGTAACACTCCTTTTCTCTTTCAAAACCTTGATCTGTTTGTTTGAGCAGCGACACTGACTCAAGCAATCGCAAAGGTTTGGAGTTTGTCTGTCTTGTTTATTAGACGATCATTAGTGGTGCTAAGCCAGGCATCAATATCAGCTTATTATTGCACATGCTTTGCACTTTTGCATGTGATTTACATTGACGTAGAGACCCGAGCTGTAACAACAGAGCAGAATATCAAAGTCTTGAGATGAACTAGTAAGCAACTGTACCTGAACAACACACTCAATTATATTTAATAATGAATATATTTAGGAAACACATCAGCATAGTGCTGGTGAATATTGCATCGCTCCTTTTTTTTTTTTTGGCAGTCTGGTTTGATGTTACAAGTGGCATAGAAATTACATGCTTCATCTTTAGGTTTCAAGATGGGATGAATGAAAATTGAATAGTATGAGAAATGGAGAGAGAGAGAGCGGGTGAGAGAAAGCTGAAAAGAATTGTCAAAATATGAATGAAATAAAGCATTTGCATCCAGTCCAGGAAACCTGTAATTCGCAACACTGCAATTACAATCATCTTTCATGTGGAGGAAAAAAACAGGAAAGCAAAGTTAATCCATAAATATTCTTTCAATGTGGTTTTGCCTGCAGATTCAAACAGTTCATTTACACAATGTCTTTAATTAAACATTTTAATCAGACTGCAGTCAGAGAAAACCGTTCACACTTTCACATTCTGTTTTTATGGAATGAAAGATGCATTGAAAAGTACACTACCGATTTAGTGTATTTTATTCTCACCAAAACTGCATTCATTTGTTCAGAAATGGTAAAAGCATTTAATATTGTGATATATTATTGCAATTTCAAATAATGATTTTCTGTTTGAATATATGTAATTTATTCCTGTGATCAAAGTTGAATTTTCAGCAACATTACTCCAGTCTTCAGTGTCACATGATCCTTCAGAAATCATTTTAATATGCTGATTAGCTGCTCAAGAAACATTTCTGATCATCAATGTTGAAAATAGTTGTTCTGCTTCATATATTTTTGTGGAAATCATTACACATTTTTATTTTATTATTATTATTTTTCAGGATTCTTTGATGAATAGAGAGTTCAGAAAAACAGAATTTATTTGAAATATTTGGCAACAAGTCTTTGTCACTTTTGATCAAATGAATGCATACTTGCTTAATATTTATTTTCTTTCTTTAATTTAAATCATACTTTCCTTAAAACTTTAATTTATAGTGTTTTAACATGTCTGCTATGATCTTAGATATTAGGTCTTAATAATGCCAATTTGTGTTCATGTTAAAGGAAAAGTTGGTAGATGCCATTGTTACTCATGCTGTGTCACTCGACCCACGTTTTGTTGCTCACACGACATTCACCTTGATAAATAGATGTGTTTTGTTCGAGTTAGAGCGTTTCATCACATTATTTACATATCACGACCGCAGCGCTGGCGGTTTAACAGTACACTGCTAGCCGAGGAGGATTGTAACGCTGGAGCAGAATCCCATGTTCCCTTGTCACCTTTTTCCTCTGAAGCTGAATCCACAAGTCGTGCACACCTTCACAAATTGACAGCTTTTGGCTGCAAATCACGGGAACACTATTTGTCCGTTACTGACACAAAGTGCTCTTTTGCTTGTCACCAGGGAGCTCATTGGTTGGGCAGCCGTGAAACCTGTCTGCTTAGCCAGAAAAAAAGGTCAAATTCAGCTAATTCTAGAGTCAGGATAATTTGAGTGGTTTTTTTCCCCGTTCGGCTGTAAGCCTTCTGTGGGCAGATTGTCGTCAGCACAGTTTCCCACAGAGAGATTTCCTTAGGGTTGCATTGCAATTGTCACAAACTGTAAGGATAGCCAGGGAAATGCTGCAGCGCTATTGTGAGCATCTAACGCCTGTGTTTCTCAGTTTACTTACACAACACTGTGAAGGTTTGGCATGCTACTGGCCATTTAGCATAACAATATTTTGGGGTTTTAGGGAAAGGTTTGCAGAGAACAAAATGCTGCATAGCTCGAACATCTATCATTTATCAGGAGATGCAGATGGGGTTGTGGGATGTCTGTATAGGTTCACTTATGAAACTGTACAGGTATATTGGATTTTTTTTTTTTTTTTTTGTGATTTGAGCATCATTTTTACAGCAAAAGTTAGACCTAAATGCATGATGATACATTAAGATTTTTTTCTTTTGCAAAATTAATACTTTTATTCAAAGATACAAGTAACACTACTATGGAGTCAATTTAATGCCGCATATATATGCAAAAGAAAATAAAGTTTTGCAAAAGAAAATAAGTTTTGCAAATAAAAATAAAGAATTGCAAAATAGATAAATAAAACGGAGCAAAAGCAATGATTTTGCAATACATATTTTCCATGGCCATATCTACTAATTTATTTGCAATGCAGCTTTTATTTTGCGTTTCAGTCAAGTTTGAGCTTGCGATACCGTTTTCCCTTTGCGCTTCACCTTTCTGCGCGTCTCACTTTGTGGCGCTGTTTTGACATGGGGGTGGAGTCAGGGGACGGGGGCGTGTCCAACAGGCTTGGGCATGCCTCCCTGGAAGTGACGTCATCGGCCCGAGACGCAGATCACAGCTGATCCAGGCACCGTCATTGAGCAGAGGCATGGGGTGGATCGTTTCCTTTTATTCACTAGCTTTAAAACATGCATGTTTTCGTTTTATTAACAAATGTATATGTGTATTAGCAGCGTTTGCTCAAGTTAAAGAAGTTGTTAATATGAACATCTGCTGTTTATTTCTCTCAATGTGTGCACACTTTTATAGCATTAAAACGTGTACTGTTTCATTTGGTTAACTAAATGTGCATTAATAGTGCTTGTTTAAAATCTCTTAACCTGTGCACAGCGCTCTTTGTTTACATTAGTTCAGAGTTACTGCTAGTTTTAATGTAAAATAATGCAATTAACTTCACAAACTATACATCATTAAAAAGGTCTAAGACTCAAGCTTCATATCCATCTCGACTTCGTTTTTCATTTACATAACTCCTGGCATAAATTAAGAAATGACTGGCACTGGAAGTTTAAAAAAAAAAATTAAGCTTGAGTCTTTTTGGTTTAATTTTGTCGTGGCCACGAGATATTAAGTCGTGGGAACATGATAATACTGTATGTCGTGGCCATGAGTTTAATCATGCATAAACAAACCCGCGTGACCATAGCAACCTGGGATTATCAGAGACTGATCAAATACATTTATCCATCCCACAGTCCGTTGATCGTGTCTTTTTATGTAATATATGTGTATATTAGGCTATTATTATTATTATTATTATTATTATTATTATTATACAGCCCTGAACGTTAAGAGATCGAAATGAAGGGAAAATAAATCAAATACATAACAACAAATATAAAAATATTACTAATACTAATAAAATACATGGACTTACAAGACTTGTGGGATGGATAAAAATGTTTTCTTGTCGGCCTATTTTATTATACTTTATGTAACATTTATTCATAATAAACTTAATTCGAATGTTGTCTACATCGCGATACAGTCCAGTACGTTGCCTATGGTTAACACTTCAACCACCAGAGGTCGCTGTATACCTAAAAGCGCCAGCGGTCAAATTCACCCATGCCATGACTACTGTTTTGATATGGCTAAAACGTAGTATGTCACTGTATTATGCCACTGTCTTCACAATGTCTAGAGTCATAAAATTATTATTTTTAGTCATCAGCTATGTTTTTGTCCTGTTGTTTTAAGTTCACAGCTATTTTTAAGCAGGTTACACTAATCACTTTTCTTAATGATGAATATAAACCAGTCTGCAATGACAACGAGAATTACGAGGAAATAAATACATATTTGGGTGTTGTAATATTATAGCTAATAAAATGTTTCAAGATAACCCATGTTATTTAAATGACTAAAACACCCTAAATAGACTATTATAAGCAATACTAATTCACCACATTGCAAAAGATGTACAATGACAAATTCAAGTGCACAGTTTCACCTAATTAATTAATTTGTTTAGCTATATAATTTATCATTTGAATAAGAGAACAACACCAATAAACTTGGGGTAATCATAAAAATTGTTTTATTCATTACATCATAGTTCAGATTTTTTTTTCAGGAATAAATAAGCAACACAGTAGCGAACCATAAACGATAAAAATTTGCAAACACAAATTAATATTTAATCCAAAGTTTGAACATTTATGAGTAGAGGAATAAACATCTAAAACATCTTCATTTGAACTTGATGACAGGAATTATGCGTAAATTTGTCTTGATGGCGCTAATAGGTATAAATGCCCCATTTTTGTTCTGGTTTTATCTAAACAATTTTTTTAACAATAAACAGGGATTGTAAATAACACAATTTTAGTAAAAGTCAATGACTGTAAGACTTGGATATTTTAATTGAAAATATATTATGTAGCCTATTTGAAAAACAGCCATGGGTAAAATTACCCCGTGGTGGTGTTAATATAATAATTTAATAATGTATTTTTTTTTATAATTTCTTAATTAAAAATAAAATATTAATAAATACATCTCTGATAATCCCAGGTTGCTATGGTCACGCTGGTTTGTTTACCCATTAATATCTCGTGGCCACGACAAAACTAAACCAAAATGACTTTTTAATCTTTTTTTAAACTTCCAGTGCCAGTCATTTCTTAATTTATGCCAGGAGTTATGTAAATGAAAAACGAAGTCGAGATGGATATGAAGCTTGAGTCTTAGACCTTTTTAATGTATAGTTTGTGAAGTTAATTGCATTCTTTTACATTAAAACTAGCAGTAACTCTGAACTAATGTAAACAAAGAGCGCTGTGCACAGGTTAAGAGATTTTAAACAAGCACTATTAATGCACATTTAGTTAACCAAATGAAACAGTACACATTTTAATGCTATAAAAGTGTGCACACATTGAGAGAAATAAACAGCAGATGTTCATATTAACAACTTCTTTAACTTGAGCAAACGCTGCTAATACACATATACATTTGTTAATAAAATGAAAGCATGCATGTTTTAAAGCTAGTGAATAAAAGGAAACGATCCACCCCATGCCTCTGCTCAATGATGGTGCCTGAATCAGCTGTGATCTGCGTCTCGGGCCGATGACGTCACTTCCAGGGAGGCATGCCCAGGCCTGTTGGACACGCCCCCGTCCCCTGACTCCACCCCCATGTCAAAACAGCGCCACAAAGTGAGACGCGCAGAAACGTGAAGCGCAAAGGGAAAACGGTATCGCAAGCTCAAACTTGACTGAAACGCAAAATAAAATTTTATTTATCTATTTTGAAATTCTTTATTTTTATTTGCAAAACTTATTTTCTTTTTGCAATACTTCATTTTCTTTTGCATATATATGCGGCATTAAATTGACTCCATAGTTATTATTTATTGTTTCCACCTGATTTTAAGATTTTGATAATCAATAAGCATTAACTTAAAGTCATAACAACAGATTATAGCCTAGATTCTAAACTTTTTTTTTTTTCTTTGGCAAATATGCAGTAAATTCTAAAATACAAACCTAAATACTTCTCTAGAGTTTTTTTTTTTTTTTTTTGTGCGCTCATTTTTAATATCATATTTTGAAGGAATTCATCTCCATCTCTCATAATAGAATATTTTGTGTTATTGTTTCGTTTTTTAGTACGTATGTTGAGAACATGAGAATTTTGCCTGCTGTGAATATTTTAGACCTTATTGGTACTTTGTTAGTGAAGAATCTAAAATATTCCTGTTATTGCTCATTTAAAATGCTGACATTTTATCCATTCTAACATGCTAGGTTTGTAGAACAATAAGTAGAAAAAGGAAAATAATTGTAAATAATAAAACGAAGGAGAAAAGCAAACATGCAGTATCCTGCAGATTTGTAGTTGGCCTGTTTCTAAAAGTAATAATTTTCTGGACAGAACTCATATGACACATACTGGTGGATAAGCCAACAAAAATGACTCAAATGTCACGGCTGAGGTTGTCTGTTGTAATGCCAAGTAAACGGCGCTGTGTCGCGGCACAATCTTTGACACGTAAAAAGCTTTTGGAAAAGGGCATCATGGGTGACGCCACCAGTGACAGGAGCTACAGAAAAACAGCAGTGGGGATGTTATGGATGTGCACCTGCAAGCTGAGCTTTATGGTGTGTGCAAAGCACTTTGAGTTGAGTTTTAATCTATACTAACCAGTGGGAGTGAGTTGTAAGAGACTGTGATTAGTGTTACAAATCAACCAAAAGGACGTTACTGCATCACCAAATGGTTTTAAACTATGCTTAACCCCTGTCTAATGAGTAAACGTGGTTGTATTAGAACACTCGTTATGACGTGAGCTAAATTCATAATAGATTGAGATGTTTCTCAAATTGTTGCTGAGCAGAGGAGAAAAATCCACGAGAGGATCTGCTAAACGTCACTTTAAAAGCTGCGCTGCAATTACACGAGTTTCCCTTCAGGACACGGAAAGAGAAGATTTCACTCCACGTCAATTAAAGGAGGGAAGGCTGTCAGACGAGAGGTGGATAATTATGTTGTGATGTGGATTCAGCAAGTTCTGGCCTCTATTAAACCTGATATCAGATAACGCTATGATAAACGAGCACTGATTTGATTTAGTCGCATTGCATTCCGGCAGAAATGCTAAATTTGATTTTGCCACCGAAATATTGTAAAGCCGTGCCTTTTAGTCATATAAGACTGTACTTCATAAACACAGTGCATTTGATAAGCGTAATTGGAAACGGCATGCTTGGGTGCATAGAGAGATTGCATTTGCATGCTGATATAGGATACTTAATAATTTATTCAAAGCGGCTATTTATCTTATTTTTGAGTCTGGTGATGTCAAAATCATACTACCGTACTACTCAGACTGTTTCTGCAGTATGTATTACATTTTCAAACAGAGAATGCTGTATCCCACAATGCACAACGCAAATGTGTGAGAAACGAACAGACAATCATTTCAGCCACAAATGTATTGTTCTAGTCTTACACTGCAAAAATTTAGTATACAAAATTACAACCAAAATGTTGTTTTTGTTTTTATAATTACAAATATCTAAAAATGATGTAGGACAATGACATAAGATAATAACCCTCTGGTGGTGCTGTCAAAAAATTACTTTTTTTTTTTTTTTTTTTATAATTTCAGTGAAATGAATGTACTATAGTTTAGTTTGATATTACGTTTATGTAATATTTTGCATTTTTATGGGATTTCATGGCAGCAAATTATATTTATGGAATAGTTATGATCCAATAATTACTTTTTGAGCATAGACCTAAAAATGAAATTTAACGAAAAAGTTGTGTTCCAAATTTGAGGTTGATATCTCAAAAATTGAAAGTATAAAACGTTTCCACTAGAAATTCCATTCTCATTCATTTCCAATGCAGGACCATTTAGCCTTTTCAAATAATGTCCATGATTTTTATTATTATTATTATTATTATTATCTATTTATTTTTTATTGTGCAAAAACCTCTACCAAGTACCATTCTGATGAAGTAAAGAAGTCAAAAAACAAAAACAAAATGTCAAATCTTTCAGTCAAAAATCTGCTAATTGGGTATGAAAAATGGTCTCATGGCATTTACGTACCTGGGTGCACTTTTTAGCGTGACATGAAATACGTAACAATAATTGCGATTAATAAAACCTCATTTTTGCACAATTACTTGAAGAATATCATGCTATGACTTCAAAACAATATTAATATGCTGGGAGATTTGAAAACTGATGCTTTTGAACGTTAGCATCGCACACATCCAGCTTCATATCTATGGGTTTTCATAGATGATAAGTTTGTTCGGTAGCTCACGGAGTACGGAGACAGATTTAGGAGACGAGAAGCACCGGTCCGAATCCCGTGTAACTACGGTTCGACAAAGCAGTTAAAATCTGTGTAAAAGGAAGTTCAAATGGCACAGTCGCATCAGCTAATACGTTTTTATATCAGTTTTGCATTTGTTAACACTATCGGGTAGGTTTAGGGCTGGATTTGGTGTAGGGCATATTTCCAACACGATAGAGCATTAACCTTTAGCGACAGTCCCCGGATATTTGAATTCTGAACCGCCGCAATACGTATCTGAAGCAACGTAATAAAAAAACAGCAATACGTACAAATATTTACGTAATAAAAACGTGTCAGGGTTCACATATTGAACCTGCGTTTTAGCGCCACTCAGTGGACATTTCTATTTGAAACTGCGGCGAAACTTGCAGCAAGGTACGTAAAACGGTGTCGCACAAAAAGTGCGCAGAGGTACGTATTTTTTATGAGACCAGGTTGAAAATGAACTTAGGTTAAGGGAGAAACAAGCTTTATTCTTACCCCACTGGAAGATATTTTTCTTGTTTATTTTTTAGAAAATGATAATTCATATCTTAAGTCAGCATTTCAGTGTACACCATGTATAGTAGTATGCACTATGCATATGTTGTAGCATATGGTAACCAGAATATTATTTGAGATATATGACTGGAATATAAAATTCTGTGAGTCAAATATCTTTGCTTTCTGAACTGCATATTGCAGATCTTCTCATGCAAATGGAAATATATTTACATAACCTCTAGTAAAATCAATTCTTTAGGTGAATTTCACTTGCAAACAAAGACCACTTTCATTCTCGTTGTCCCCTATAGAGTGATAATAAGAGCCATATTTAACTGTATTTACATCATTTGTTTCTGCATCACTTTTTTCCTTTCATCATGACACTTGGTTCATTGTAGTTAAATCCCCAAGAGTTTCACATCGTATTTACATTGCATCAGGTCTTTTTTATGACGATAACTGCAAGCAAGAGCATGATTAAATGAGTGACACTTCATGTGAGGTGCTTGTACATATGAAATCTTTCTGCAACAAAATTAAATGAATCAGCAGAGCAGGGCCCATCATCTCAGATGAAGCGTGGGAGGTATTTAACTAATACACGATGCTTTAATTCCACCCTTCACTTCCGATGTGCACTGTAAAAACAATTTGTCTGCACAGCAAAATCATGAACAGGCAAATCATTTGCGTGAGTTAAATAATTAGATTCTTGCTGTAGCAACGTAAAGAAAAGGTGATTCCGGCCTGTTCTTAATTTTTCACTTGTTGTTGCAGCAAAATCAATATTATGTGACTTTAAAATTTTGTACTGTATATTGAGTGGACAATGGCAGCTCTTTGCTTACTGTGGATAGAATATCAAATAATGTTAAAATAATCAATCAAATAATGTTTAGAATAATAATAATAATAATAAAAAAAAAGGTTTTGAAGTTGTTTGTTCACCAAGGCTGCATTTATTTGATCAAAAATATGTACTGTAAAATATTATTATAAAATAACTTTTCTTTTTGAATATATTTTTAAATGTAATATATTTTTCTGTGATTCAAAGCTGAATTTTCAGCATCATTACCCCAGTCTTAAGTGTCACATGATCCTTCAGAAATCATTCTAATATTCTGATTATTATTATTGTCAAAGTTGAAAACACTTTTTGCTGCTTATCATTTTTGTGCAAACTGTTATACAGTGCCCTTGTTTTTTCCTTAATTTAAAATAAATTAATTAATTAAAAAAAATTTTTTTTAACTTAACTTTAACTTTTCAGATATTTATAATGTTACAAAAACAAAAACAACCCCAAAAAAACTACGGTTTCAAACAAATGCTGTTCTTTTATATTTATTAAAGAATCCTGGAAAAAGTACAGTTTCCACAAATCTATTAAGCAATAAAAACTCTTTAACATCGATAATAATGAAAACCATTATTTTTGAGCATCGATAATAAAGGACCACTAAATCAGCATATTAGAATGATTTCTGAAGGATCATGTGACACTGAAGACTGGAGTAATGATGATGCTGAAAATTCAACTTTTTTTAATTTATTCAAATAGAAATCAGTTCTTTAAAATTGTAATGTTTCAACAATATTTCTGTTTTTACTGTATTTTTGATTAATGCAGCCATGGTGAGCAAAAGAGTCTTCTTTCAAAAACATTAAAAAAATCGTAATTATTCCAGACTTTTCACCGGTAGTTACAAAATCTGCACAGGTAACCATCTAACCACTTGTGATCATTTAGGACGTAAAGAGTCAACGTGTCCTTCATCAAGACATCATTGTGTCCTTAAAGTTCTTTTTAAGTGCACGTTGTGAGTCACGTAGCACCTGCTAAACGGCTACTTGCTTTGCATTAGAACATTCGCACGCAGCAGAAATCAGTGCGATGCATGACTTCATTACTGCTAATACCACTAAGAAACTAAACAGCAAGCCTTGCAGATTAAGAGAAAAATGTTGATATGACTGCGGCTGTGTCACTCATGTGTCTCTATAATGACACTCGTAATTAAAAGTGCATTAGTGTCCTCTCTTAAGGATGCGAGCCAGTGACAACGACAGCTTGGCAATCCATTATTCACACACCATTGCACCCATAACTCCAGCTTCACCGTCAGAGGAGAAACCGACAGGGAGCACAGCAGACAGAGATCTCACCCCTGCAGAGGAAGAGGAGAGAAACAATTGCTGCTTCTGTCCATGCTATTATGAAATACAGAATAGGACTGATTGGATGCCAGTCATTCTGATTAAACCTTTATAATAGGCCTCCATATTAATACAGCATTTCAGGAACAGTGCCTTGATTTTATTTATTTTTTTTATTTTTTCATAGTAGTCATTTAGCAGACTTTTTTTTGTTTTCTTCTAAATGGGCAGACTCTATTTTGTATTTAAAGTGACGCAGTTAGGCTGAATGATTTTATTTAGTTTATTTATTATTTATAAATGAAGACAAAAAGTAGTCAAAAATCTATTCTGTTTCTATATTGTATTCTACTTTCTCATCTCTCTCTCTCTCTCTCTCTCTCTCTCTCTCTCTACTTTTTTCAGCATTTAATGCTATACTATCTTTTATATAAATACAATGGTGAACTTTTTTATTGTTTTGCAGGATTTGTACCTGCAAATATTTGTCACCGGCTTATCCCTAAATTGATAAATCACAGTCTTTCAGGATGATTTTATGAAAGTATTTCTTTTATTTTTCTAAAGAAAGGGAGCCACATACATACCGAGGATACAGATAAAAATACAAAGATCAACATATCTTTTATCTCTGGTCCAGGATTTCATAAGTCTGTACATGTGAGCATGGCAAGTGTCTTATTTTTTGGCTGATATTTATATGAAATGCATGCTGCAAGGCACAGCCAGGTGTGGACTGTGATCATAAAGAATGATGAACATACAAAAGCTAAGTGTGTCACAGTGTGCTTGATGTATCGTCATAATGGAATCTTAATGAAGAAATGTTTCAGATTCAATATAAGTAAAGCTATATAGACAACATCTGTGACATGATGAAAATCATTTCTGCTTCAAACCTTCATGATGTAAAAACAAGCACAAGGTACATTTACCCTAAAGCTCTAACAGTGGTACCCTGTTTAGTTAGTCATTAAACAAGGATAAATGTTAAAGTAAACTGTTTTGAAATTAAAGTGACCAAGACTTGAACATAATTTGTGTTCACGTGAAATAGTGTGTTGAAATCACTTACTGGCCTTTTCTATAACGTTATATCCAATATAAAACTTCTCAAAACCTTCAGAGTGACTTCGGTAGCACTTTATTTTACGATCCTGTTACTCATGTACATACTATTTACTTATTATAGTAATTACAATAACTAGGTAATAACTAGGGACTAACCCTGAACCTACCCCTAAACCTTCCCTACCTCATGTAGTTACCCCTTATATTACCAGTAATTTCTTACACTGTAAGTACTGTAAAATAAAGTGCAACCATGACTTCTATTGTAAACGCATCTACATTATTGAGATTATTGAATGAAAGGAGACATGAGTGGAAAAAACAAAACAAAGACGTCTTTCTGTTTTCATCCAAAGTGACTTACAAATGAATAACCTCACAAGCAAATTGTCATAAACCAACATTTTTTTTCCCTCTGTGGAACATTGAAAATTATTGTTATTCATTTTCCCTCAAGTGAATTAAAACTGGGTCTAAGCGCTAAAAAAAGAAAAAAAGAATAATATCAATCCATATGAGTTGTTTCAACTTTCAAAGTCCTCTATGAAGCCACGAATATACTGTATTAAATCCAAAAGTGACAGAAGACTTGGAACATAGTGCACACATCAAATGGACCACTTTTATGGTACTCTTTGTCTCAGAAGTTCATTTTTGTATGAGCCAATTCAATATCCTGAGGTTTTCATCTGGTTAAATCGTCCAGTGTAGTTTCATGACAATTTACACAAGTCAGTGTCTCCCAATGGTTGAGATTGTGCCACAGAGGTTGTCAATACAGCTTAACTTGTTTTAAACCATGGAAACATTCCTTGAACTCGCTCTCAAATGTCATTGTGATCCTGTGAGTGTTGCATACATGACATGGGTGATGAGTGCGAATGCAGGTGTGAGTCTTTTTTTCTTGCACTCATGCATGATGTGTCTGGTATTAAAGTTGAAGGAGGAGCAGTTTATCCTTCATACAAACATTCACAAGCACAGATTAAGATTCAGTCAGCGCAGTTAACCTATAACCACCCTATCTGTCTCCTGGGTTAATGTACATATAGATCAACACTGACACAGCACTGGTTTACTTGGACCCAAAATCTGTCACTACTAAAAAATCCTTCTATTGCGCATTTTTTTTAATTTAATTTGGTAAATGTTTTTCATTTCATATTATATTATTAGCATGAGAAATTGAGTGGAAAGTTTAATTGAAAAGCTGACCTGGAAAATTAACATAAATTTAAGGTCAATGTCATTTACTTGCATTAATGACCAGGAAATAGGATACTTGATGAAACTACTTGACAAGAACATTTTGTTTCCTCTGACTTGCTAACAATAAATTAGGACTGAACATACTGAAGAGTTTTTCTTTTTCTCCCCCCCCCCCCCAGGTTTTAAAGGAATAGTTTATCCAAAAATAAAGATTTGCCAAAAATTGTCTAACTCTCAGGCCATCCAAGATGTAGATGAGTTTGTTTCTCCATGAGAGCAGATTTGGAGAAATTTAACATTACATCATTTGCTCACCAATGGATTCTCTGCAGTGAATGGGTGCCGTCAGAATGAGAGTCCAAACAGCTGATAAAAACATCACAATAATCCACAAGCAGTCGAGTCCATCAATTAATGCCTTGTGAAGCAAAAACCAATTTTTTTTTTAGAACTGTTTTGGACACTTTTCGCACATTTCTCTCCTCATATTTCATACTCTTATTTTAGCTGGAAGCAACAAGTTTAAGTTAAAAAGAACATCTTGATGTATTTGTTTCTTACAAACACACACCTTTTTACTTCACAGGACATTAACTGATGGACTGGATCGGTTTGGATTACAAATTAATTGTGATGTTTTTATTAGCTGTTTGGACTCTCATTCTGACGGCACCCATTCTCACTGCATAGGATCCATTGGTTCGCAAGAGATGCAATGCTAAATTTATCCAAATTCTGTTCTATTCTGATGAAAAAAAAAAAAAAAAAAACTTGTATTTATATTAGATTGCTTGAGGGTGAGTATTTTTTGAGTAAATTTACATTTTTGGATGAACCAGTCCTTTATAATTTGCTTGTCATTTCTGTGGCTTTTTTATTATTATTATTTTTTTAAATGTGAGCCAGTAATGGAAAAATCAAAGGATAATATGGTAACAGAAAAAATACATAATTTAAAGTTCAAAAGATCAACAAAGGGAGTTTTCTGATGCTGTTGGTTTTCTAACTTTATAAAGACAGAATGTAACATCACAGCATTTCTGTATTTTTAAGAACATAAACAACAACTATGCTTTGAAAATCCTAATTTTTACACAAAAGACATGTCCTAAAATGTGAGGGCTGCTTGAGATGGCAATACTGGGCAATTTGTCCTTCACCCTTTTCACACATGAGCTCAAAATGCAAATCAGTATTTACACCTTCACCGTCTGTCTACTTCAGTTCAATCATAATGGTACAGAGCCTTGAACACGTTCAGCTAATAGAGGCCTCTTAGAGAAGCAAATTGCATCATTTGTGTTTTCACCATCAGCCTAGTTTTGCTTTAGAAACCCAAGGTTGTTGTGCATGCTGAGAAGTGAATGAGTAACAGAAATATGCATTCATATTGAGCGTGTAAACATGTGAAAGGCTTAAAAGAACTATGGGAAAAATCTTTTTAATTTGATAAAAAGGAGACCAGTCATTTCTTGGGAGGAATGAAGACACTTCATCATGCTTTAAACCGAGAGGCATGATTAAGCAACCGAGACGGCCTTTTTAGTTCTTTTTATTATACCTCTGACTAAAGGATTTCTAAAAAAATCAATAAATCAGGGGAGAGCCGTTCTCCTAATCTAAAATCTGTGAATTATTTGGCTTGTTCTTCAAGAGGATGTGAAATGTTACTAAGTAAATTGCACAGAAACCCCCACAGTCAGACCATCCCTGCAGTGACATTGATAGATTGTGTGTTCTTGGCAGACGAGGCTCTCCCTAAGAGGATCTGATAACATGAGACTTTAAGGGTGGCCATTTCTCACTAAAGGACACATGATGGCACACAATTCAGTGGTTTGTTCTACATCTTTTCTCAGCAGAGTTTGCACAGGCAAACCTAACTATCGCTATTGCTCAGAATTAAGAGCTGTGACTCATCCATTCGTGGCTCATCCTCAGCGTTTGTACTTCGGGCATGATACCACAAATCACGCGGCTTGTTGAGGAGAGGCGTGCTATTACTTCTCTAAGTGATCTGACTTATGATTTCTGTCTGGCAGGTGATCAAACAGGCAAAAAATTCCTTCAGATATTGAAGAAAGGACCTAAGCCTTTAATCTAGAGATCAAAATATCATAGAGACTTGCATGTGGGCCTTTATGACATGGGGTAATGATCCAGAAGACCATAGCAATACTGACACCATTTAGTATACACCCTTGCTGGTCAGTTTTGAATGTGCAAGTGTCACATTTTCAGAAAAAGCATCTAGTTACACTCTTAATAATAGGGATAGGTCACCCAAAAATGAAAATTTGATGTTCATCTGCTTACCCCCAGGGCATCCAAAATGTAGGTGATTTTGTTTCTTCAGTAGAACACAAACAAAGATTTTTAACTCAAACCGTTGCGGTCTGTCAGTCATATAATGGCAGTCAATGGGACCCACGGCTTTGAGAGACAAAAAAACATACACAGACAAAACCAAATTAAACCCTGTGGCTCGTGACGATACATTGAGGTCTTAAGTAGACGCATGTGCGATCTGTTGCGCGTATATGTCACTCATTGTTTAGATCGCTTCCGCATTTATTTAGTTTCCTGAGGGACCCTGGTATAGCAAATATGATATAGAATACAGTTTTGGAAATCATTGTTATTAATTAAAGGGGAAGGGGAAGAAGAGAGATGGAAGTCTCCCTTCTACAGTAATTATAGTTTATCTCTGTCTAGCTCCGGTTCACACTCCAGTACAGTAGATGGCAGTAATGCACCATTGAAGTCTACTACGCCAGAGCACGTTGACGCGTCACGCACCGGATGTTGTGAACGCGCTCAGGACAGTTGGACATTGCAGTGGATCAGAGGTAAGAAATGATATAAATACTGTTCAGTTTCTTGCACAGACCGATTGTTTCGTGTCTTAAGACCTCAATTTATCATCACGAACCTACATCTTAGATGCTCTGTGGGTAAGCAGATAAACATCAAATTTTCACTTTTGGGTGAATTATCCCTTAATAATAAAGGTTCCAAAAGGAGGTTTTTGTGGCAATGTCATTTAAACACACACTGCTCCGGGTGTGTGTTCACGGTGTGTTTGTGTTCACTGCTGTGTGTGTGCACTTAGGATGGGTTAAATGCAGAGCACAAATTCCGAGTATGGGTAACCATACTCAAGTCAATGTCAAGTCACTTAAAACATTTAAACAATCCTATTTGGTTCCTCAAAGAACCTTTTATCGAACAGTTTTTAATTATTTTCAGTGTGAAGGCCATTTTATTAATCTAAAGAACCTTTTTCCACTAAAAAACCTTTTGTGGAATGGAAGGGTTCTACACTCTTAAAAATAAAGGTTTCAAAAGGTTTTTTAAAAAAAGAACCTTTCAGAGAACAGTTCTTAAAAGAACCATTTTTTTTTCTTGGTGTGAAGAATATTTTAATGATCCAAAGAACCATATTCCACTATAATGAACCTTTTGTGCAATGGAAATGTTCAATGGATGTTTAAGGTTCTTCATGAAACCATAAGCCCCTTTCGCACCGCTTTAGTTCCAGAACTAAAAGTACAGTACTAAAGTACTGGGACGATTTTGCGCGAACTATTTCCCAGTATCATTTAAAGGGTTGCATTCACACCGACAGTGGGTACTAAGAAGTGACGTAAGCCGGTCGACAGCGACGTCATTTGTGCGCGGCGTTCAACAACGAAAACAAAGAACAACAAGAGGATGGAGGACGCTGTGATCGGAGCTTTTTGTTGTGTCTTGTGGGGTTCACAATAATGGACATGGAATGTCGACGTAACTTATACGTCAAGTGATTGAAAGATCGGAAAGGAGTTCAAAATGTTCAAAAGTGCCTGCACTTCAGTGTCCGTCCATCTATCGCTGTTCTCCATTCTTGCGAAATAATAAGTTGATGCGATGTTTACACAGTATGTGTTTACACAGCGTTTTAAATCATGGCATTTAGCCAATCAGCGTACACTTACGTCACGATAGTTCCTATGGAACTGTTTTAGACCCTACTCTGAAGTAGGAGCTAATTAGTTCCTCCGAACGGAGTTCCGGGAACTAAAACAGTTCCTAGTTCCGTGGTGCGAACACGCCAAAAAGTGGGTAGTTCCACAATTAGTTCGGGTACTGTGAAAAGGTTCCTGCGGTGCGAAAGAGCCTATAGATGCCAATAAAGAACCTTTATTTTGAAGAGTGTAGTTTCCTCCAAATCAAATCTAGCTCTCTTTAGCCAATAACTTTGACTAACAGCAATGACCATTTGATCTGCTTTGGCAGGTTTGATTCTCATTCAGCTTGTTACTGCCTAAAGACAGCTGCATATATGTTAACCAATTATGATGGATGTAATTATAATGATTATACAGCAATCAAGAGGGGCTTTTGGACAGATGGCAGTGGGTTTGCATAATCTTTCCCATGACTTTCTGTCCATTTGCATTCATTCATTGGTGTACTGATTGCGTTTAGCTACATTAATACATTGGGTTGTCCTCATGTTGCACAGACAAACTTGTTACCTGTGGCTTGTTTCAGCTGTACAGGATACCGTTCAAAAGTTTGCGGTCAGTAAGATTTTTAATGTTCTTAAAAATGGTTTCTTAATCTCAGCAAGGCTGCATTTATTTGATCAAAAGTACAGTAAAACAGCGATATAATTACAATTTACAAGCTGTTTTCCATTGTAATGTATTTTAAAATGTAGATGACCCCAACATTTTGAATGGTAATGCACTGTAAATCTCCTCGTAATGTTAGATAAATCCAATGTGATTAATATATTATGGTTGTCCAAGTGTGAAGATCCTAGAAAGTCAGTGGTTCTCAACAGGACCCAGATTTTACATTGAAAATTATGTAGTGACCCGACATGATACCCAAATATTTTATAGTACAAAAAGTAAAAAATGTCCTTGAATTCAAACATTAAAATGCAGTAATAATATTTCCAAGAAATACTAAGGCCCAACAATAAGCTAAATTATTAACGTGACAAAAGCTAAAACTATTTTGGTTTCTAAAGTATGATGCCCTAAACAGACAAAAATTTACCATATAAAACACATTGTGGTTGACACAAACCCTGTGAACCCGTATTTAACGTAGTATGGGTCATATTTTCCTCACGTTTAGTAGTTTGTTCACGGTTTATGAGGATTATGTTATGCAGCCTCTACATTTCTGGCTTCTCATTCTGTCTAGTGGATGAATTTGTGCCAAAATACTGTTGGATTGTACACATCCAACAAACAAAAACATTTATTTTGCTGTCTCAACTATGAATGATTATATGGTTAGCTGCATTTTATTATTTGTCTACGACCCTGATCAGAACAGACCTGCGACCCAATAGTTGAGAACCACTGTGTTATGCCATGCCAAATTTTCAGCACAAAATAATGATGGTGTTGAGAGAAAATGTCCAGCGTGTTGATCAGATGTCGAGCGACAAAAAGGCATCCAGATGCAAGTGTTTCAAAAACATGAAGCTGATCTCTCTTTGATTCATCACATTCAGATGATATGTTGTTCATACAAAAATAGTCAGCTAACTTTTCTGTCTGAACAAAGAGAAAGTACTACTAAAAATCCAGGGAAAGTGGAAATTCCAGCTTTAAACGGAGAACAAAAAAGCACATTCACGACACACATACGATACCCACAATTCAACTCTCCCATGGTGTGTCCGAGTTCAGCCAGGGTTGAAATCAAATCACAGTGGGAACTCGTGGTGAGGTTACAGTCCTTGCAAACAGGCTTTTCTTCATGATGTTTTCACAGCAGTCAAAAATATCTTATGTAGTCCTCAGAAAGATCCTCGTGGGTTGTGCTCAATTGAGCAATTACTGTCCACTGATCACGAGAGACATTTCCGATGGTTCGGCATGAATAGTTTGTCACATCACTACACAACACAAAGGGATGAACAGGACGGGAAGTTGGACGGTGGGCGTCGATTCCTTGGGGAGAGCAGGTAGTAGCTATCATACAGCAACAATGGCAGCGTCGAAAAACATTACGGATGGATTTGCCTTGCGTGCTCACAAGCCCCATTGTGGGGGACGTTTATTGTTTTGGTCGAAGTAAAAACCAAACCGGTTCGACTTGGGGACGGGGTGTCAAATTGATGCCGTATCCGCTTGCTCCACTTTTAAAAGAGTCCAAAATGAGGGGTTGAGGATGTGTGCCGCGCATTCAGCCTAATTCTTTCTCCTTTTGTGTTGGAAAATTCTCAGCGCTGAAGCAAAATCCAGGAAAGGCTTTATCTGAGCCGCTGCAAATCATAATGGGCAGTGGTGCATTTTCTCACGGGCCCCTCAGTGAATTGTGGATATGTCTCCCATCCAGGCCCCTGGCAGCGGTCTGGGATATGTGTATGCATTCTGTGAAAACAAGCGAGAATGCATTAGAATTACACGACAAATATAGCATTGTACCGGGCACTTTTCCAGCACAATTGGAATGCACTAAGTATGTTGTTTACACCCAGACTCAATGCATCCAAACAAATTAGCTTTCAAATGTGTTTAATTTGATAGTGTTCCCAAGATGATGTATCTTGTGCAAACAAAGCTCTGCTTTTAATCGAGCTGAGCTGTCTTTGACTCCGGTAGAAGAATCAATTAACTGTCACAACTATATATTCGGTATCTTTCTTCCTGCAGCCAGGGACATTTTTAAAAAGCATGTCATTTTCCAATTAACTTCTAGACGGCGCGTTCGTGAGATGAACGGTTCACTTAATGCACGTAAACATGTTTCGCACTTGCTCATCTTCATGTAGAGAGTAACCTGTGCTGTGAACAACTCTTCATGTTTAAAACAGGTGAAATTAAAACAATCCCTTCTGGAAAAGAAGCTGCGCATACATCACAGTTTTACATTAATTTTGCATTCTTTGCGTCTTCTGAATACAGTTTGTTCTCTGCTTAAAAATGTCCTTTCATCCAGCCAACAATCTTTTTTTTTTGCGTAATTATGTGCCAAACAGAGGAGTTTACATGCTGTTTTTATTTTGCAGTGTTAGTTGAATATATGATATTCATTCTTTGTGAAGACACAAAAACAGTAGGGGTCTAATCTCTCAATCGCAGGGCTCCACGGCGAGTTGTAATTATTGAGCTTATGAATAAATCATATTTCATGTGGACAGAGTAGAATTCAGTTTGTCAAAGCTGAACACGGAGAGGAAGGCGTACGTCTTGTAAGGCGAGTATAGCTAAGGCATGACTTTGAACTGCCTATCTAGTTAATATTATAACACTAGAAATGGCCGTGGGCAGGAAACATACATGCATAATGAACGGAATATGTTGACACATCAAGCAAATTAGAAAAGGCAATATCTATTTACACTAAGTGCAAATAACTGACCTTGAGTTATTGAAAAAGCTGTTTTCTCTCCACCTACCATTGCTTAGGCGATGTATGTTAAGTACAATAGCTTTCCACTTCAATTTACACTGTGTGAACGGCATGTCTATTTGCACTTTGTCTGAAAAGGATGCTATGTGTTTCTATTTACATTAGATGTGAACTGGTGAAATATTCTGTTACACTGTGTAAATAGCCATTGGCATAAAAAAGGAAGATAGAGGTTTTGTTTTCACAGCCAGAAAGTCAAGTTTATTGGTACTTCTCAACCCAGATTAAAGCGGCGACTGGAAATGGGAATTATAGTAGCCTATATATATTGATGTAATAAAAATACTGGAATCAAGCTCTTTTTTTAAAATTATTATTATTATTTTTTTTACAGCATAACTCTCTATTGAGTTGATGTCAAATGAACATCCAGTTAATTTTACAGTGAGTCTGTTGACTGATTAAATGAAAAAGAACCAGATCAAAAGAGTCATTATTTTCACTGGTTGTACTGTATGTTTGTTGCATATGCTTTCGAAGGCAAAAGAAAGATGTATTTGTATAATTCTTCTGTGCCCAGTCTGTTATTCTCATCACATTCTATTCACAACGCAAGCTTGCAGTGCAATAACAAAAAAAAAACAAACAAACAAAAAAAAAACCCTTATTAAATAAATAAATAAATAAATAAAATACTGTGTGGGTGTGGATTAAACTCACTGCAAGATATAGTTTAGTACCAAATCTTTCTATTTTTTTTACTATAAATGAACAATGAACAGTATGTACTGTTAAAAAACAACACATAAATTGAATGAAAAATGAACGCTTTAAAAGAATCACTCAAGGTCATGTTGACATTATGCAAACACAACATGCACACTGTAGATAAGGGAATATCCAGTTCTTTCCTGAGTTTTCTTAGCATCTTAGTCTGACTATATGGCTAGAGTTGAGATTAAGGTTTGGTTTAGGGTTACTTGCATGTACATTTACATTTAGCAGACGCTTTTATCCAAAGCGACTTACATTGCATTCAAGTTACAGTTTTTACATTTTATCAGCTCTTGCTATCCCTGGGAATCGAACCCATGATCTTGGCGTTGCTAGCGCCATGCTCTACTATTTGAGCTACAGGAAAGCCTAATTATGCATATTTAATTGTTATTATAATAGTAAGTACATGTATAACAAGGACACCAAAAAGAGAGAGAGACTTTTATGTGAGGGATGACAGATATATAATTCACTCCCAAAATTTTGCTGCTTGTACAGGGTATATGATGTTAGCAAAAAACACTCTTATTCAAATTCAGAACGGATTATATTTAGCTTAGAAAGTGCGCAAATCCCTTCCTTTGTAATCACTAAAAAGCTGTCACTTACTTCGGTTCATCACAATCTCACAAAGTTCCTTTGTATTCAATGAACCTCTTATTTACACTGTTACAGTAAGCAGAACAAAATCCAGCCTTTAGCTGTGAGGGAATTCTGACTCATTTGAACGGAATGGCCGATCAGAGGTGTTCAAGAATCAACAGTGTGTGATTGGCTACACTGCTCAACGCTTAAAAAAAAAAAAAAAAAAAAACATGTTGTAAATAGAAACATTTGATGTTCTCCAGAGCTCAAACACAATTTCGCACTGGAGTGTTTACCAAATCTGTCTCGCCAATATCCCATTATTACATCAGGGTATGTATCCTATTATTACTACTAAGTGTCAGTTGCATGAGTCTCATGCTGAATGCGTGAAAGTTGGCATCCCTGCTCTTGTCAGAGTTAGCTATCATTCTAGCTAGCTATCTACTCATTGTTCTAGCTAGCTATTGTTCTAGCTCTTGCTCTAGTTGGCTGTCATTCTAGCTAGCTTTTTATCAGGACATCATTCTAGTTATCTGTCGCTCTATTTATTTAGCTGTTGTTTTAATGATCATTCTTGGTACATATAGTTCTATCTAGCTAGCTGTCTATATAGTTTACGTTTGGCTTTTTTTTTTTTTTACTATTTTATAAAGATAGGACGTGATGGGGAGGATAATAGGGGAACTAAACGTTGTGAGCCAGATTCAAACTCTAATTGCCCTTATAAGCACCACTGCAGCGTGTCAGTGTATGTGTTTATTGTTAAACCTCAGTTGTTTTCTTTTGATCTTGAGTTTTGAGATTTCTGGATTCTTATAAATCACTCAGACCTCAGCTAACCGCTAACCTGAGGACTCTTTTCACCGCGGCAGGAGATGCTTCTCTAATGGCTTTTTAATTTGCACCTCATCAGTCCTGCAATAGAGTATTCCAGACGGAGAATGGGTAGCGCTCACCTTATCATTGATTAGTCTTCCTCAGAGACTCTAAATGAGCCTGTCCATCAGAGGTGCTCATTTCTGTACAAAATAACACTTATTACCATAATGCCATCTCTGGATCATTATAAATCCGCCTCTGTACTCCCTAACTGCCCTTTCAGCACACGTCTGCACTCATGCGTGTTACCGTGTGCATGTGTTTGTATGCAAACTTGGCCTTGATTTATCAGGCCTGAATTGCTGTGGATTGTGAATAAAGGACAGCAGCTCTAAGAGAAGCGAGCCAAACGCTGCGACACATAAACGTGCAAGCATATAAATCTTGATGGCCAGTCCACCTCTCCGCCTGTACAATAGAATCATGAGTCATGCGGTGATGCAAATTAACTGATGGGCCACATAAATTGTTATGATGACAAATAAAAACGTCAACATCAACACTTCGCCAGGTTGGAACACATTTCATATAATGTGGCAGAAGGCTGGAGTGAATCTAACAGTACTGAGACACAAAAATGAAAGGTTATTGCTTTCATAGCTCAGGAATCTTATGGAATATTTTGTTATGTATATAAGTATTAGTCATTTGATACGTCAACATGCCTCAGATGTTTCAGCTAAAATCCCTTAGGAAAAATAGAAATTCTCATAAGCGAGTCAACAGTTGAAGTACAGTAACAGTACTGAATGTAGATAGCAGCTTAGATCTTTTGCTCTTGTGAGAAATATTTGAATTCATATTAAGATTTCTGATTTTTGATTGCAGACTTTTTCTAGACAAATCTGAGCACAGTTTGATACGTTCTTGGAGTGGGGGTTCAATCTTGAACTGGCTGGCAGGAGCCGCCACTGGCAGGTCGGTGGCAGCTGCCAGTCTAATTCCATGACCTGCCAGTGGCTGGCTGGCTGGCAGTATGCCTTAACAAGTTTCAGCACATTTTTGCCAGATTTTGTGTTTTGTGCTTGATTTCTTATTGTGAACCTGTTCAGGTCTTTACTTTTACATGGTCGATGTTTTAGAGGATTTTAGCCGATTAAAGTGTTTAAATGGCTGTGATTCCCAACTGGCAGCTGATTGTCGCTTCCACTGGCTGCTAAGTCAGACAGCTGCAAGAGTGCTCCGTGTTATAACGCGTTCCCTTATTCCAAGGAATTCTAATAATTTTATTCCCCTAGCTACAGTGGAAGGAGAGCAAAACACATAAATCTGCCATAAATCAATGGTTCCCGATAGTGTACTGCCAGCTGCCAGGCAGCCTCTGGCAGGTCACGTGACCTGTCAGTGGCAGCTCCTGCCAGCCGCTGCGGCGCTGCAAGTATAACGCGTTCACTCTTGCTGCAAGGACATACATTATTTTGTTATTACGAATATATTCATATGACTCTATTCTTGGTTTTAGGTGGGTTTATCCCAATTGAAGTGCCCAAATGATCACAAAGAATGTTTTTACACAAGCATCCGAATTATGCACCCACACTGAAAAATCTGTGCAAACTCTCAGTGTTTGATGAAGAACAGGTACAATAACTTACCATAATTACTTATTTTTATAGCTTCATAGTACTGTTACACCAAAGATTTTCTATATCTTATCATTCATTATAATCTGAAGCCACTGGAATATAATTAAATGATTACATGCTGGATTTATTTGAAACACTAATAAGTGAAATATCTGCATTGTTGTTTGTCATAGACTGATGGAATCATTGACAAAGTATTCAGTGTTTTGGCACTGAAAATAAAAGATTCATCAAGCGTTTCTTATGTTATGGAAGTCATGACACCTGAGGTATGCTACATTTTGTGACATTAATAATTCAAGAGCTAATGATATTTTTAAATATAGTGTGTGAATTATGCTGTTATCAATTCTACATTTAATGCACAATTTATGTGATACGATTGTAATGATTGTGTTTTTCCTTGATTATAGATAACCATTCTGATTCTCAGAAAGACAGAGGGGTTCCACAGATTCCAAGCGTGAATCACGTGACCTGCCAGTGGCGGCTCCTGCCAGCCAGTTGAAGATTGAACCCCTACTGCGTTCTTGAGATCCAGGAGAGATATTTTGTATTCTTTGTTGTTGTTTGTGACAGTTAGAGTGTCCAAATTTAGTTGTGATTTCTGCCACAGTGTTTTAGAGAACCACTTTATACTTACATTAGTCTTGCAACTTAATCATAGAGGAAAAAATCAAGTAAAATCTAGACAGGAGACATCAGCAAATGTCTCCATTTGCCCTCTATTTTAATCTCATTGTTACCTAGGAGAAAATCTGAGATGTGTTTTTGTTGAGCATCATATTTGATACATCAGGCTTCTATGGCTTCTATAGTATGATATAGGAAGGATGCAGCCTGGTCTCATGTTTATACGTAGGTATTAATACGTAACATTTACAAGCACAAAACGTACATTTTTGTACGTTTTTATTGATGCTAAAACTTACAATTTAGACGTTTTTCAATGTTTAAAATATACAAATCGATACGTATTTTTAGCTAAAAAACGTAAAAATATTTACGTATCTTTTATATCATTAAGATATTCGAATCAATGCATTTTTAGCATTTTATCAATAAGCGATTTAGACTTTTAGATCCCTTAACCTACCCCCAAACCTAAACCTACCCATTTTACAGCGAATATGCATTTTTATCATTTTATCTATAGGCGATTTACATTTAGACCCCTAAACCTACCTATTTTACAGCAAATATAAAAGGATATAAAACGCAATTGACCGAAACATGCAGGAAGTTAACAATATTAGTAATTAGTAGCAATATAGCATTAAAAATGTTTTTATAGTCGCTAATCCCACTCCTACATCTAAACATAGCTATTTCTGTACAGTATAAGAAAAACATGACAGACAGATAAATATAAATACAATTACAATCATTTATTTATTGCAAAAAATTCAAAATCACTACCAAAAGTAATCCAAATGACGATGCGTTGCAGCCGCAGTCCTCTCTGGCGGAATACAGTAGGTTTGTGTGAGATGCAGAGCAGAATTTATGTTGTTAATCGCTGAAAATATTACCCTGATTATTTTCCTGATCCTCTCGCTCTCAGTGAACTCGTAAAGGCGCGCGTGCTAGCATCATTCAAATACACACCTCACCAGAAACACGGCATGTCGCAATCTGTGACGAATGCAGGCGAGAGCCAATGAGCATTCGATTATCCTGCCGTAAAACTTATAGTTCTGTTGTCAGTCACAGCATGACGGAGAAAACGCCTTTTATGGCCCATGGCAAACAAAGTAAACATTACATGACAAGTAAAGGTTAAACGATTTCAAATGTTATTTATTTTAAGGTTTAAAGTGAAGTCTTGTTTAACATTATGTAGGCATATTCTTGGAAACGAGCTGGCAGCAGAAATCACACAAAACGAAATGTTATCATTTCGTATTAAGTAAACGAGTAAACAATTTAATGATGCAATTGAAAACAAGGTAATTGATATGACAACTAAAACAACTAATAATAATGCTGCGATTTCAATATTCATAAGGATTCATTTTTAGATGTCGTCAATACGTCAGTTTTGTACGTTTAAATGCTGAAAATAAGTAAGTATTTGTACGTTTAGATACTGAAAATACGTAAGTATTGTACGTTTTAGTGCCTGTAAAAACGTAAGTAAATGTACGTTTTATAGAATCACATTTTACGTAAAATACATACGAATTATCATGAGATCACGTTGAAGGATGAGGATGAGCAAAAATATGCACTTACTGATTTATATGACCACTTTACAACAGCTTAGCAGACTGCTTACATTAAAAATGCATATACTGTAAATATCAGTTGTCACTCTATCTCTCAATTAGGGTTGCAAAATTCCGGGAATTTTCAAGACTGGAAACTTTCCATGGGAATTAACGGGAATATATGGGAATTAACGGGAATATATGGGAATTAATGGGAATAAACTGGAAATTTGCTAAATTGCAGGAACTGGGAACTTAAATGTAGTTGAGAACAAAAACTTGCAGCATAATCTTGGTTAAAACAACCAGATTTAATGCAATTTCATTTTAATTTCTACTCTACACATTGCTCAATCGCACACAGCACACTGCTTACTGCAGGGCTATCGAGGCCACGCCCCCTACATGCACTGTGCTTATCTACCATTACATGCACAGATCATTTCTTAAATCCTGCACACAAAATATCAAAATGTCCATCTTGGTAAGTATTCATATAAATTACATGAATATTACAAAAAATGTTTAAAACTTCCTTGTGCTGTGTGTAATATACTGTGCAACTAAATTAGGCTATACCATAGTAAAAACAAATACACTGACTGAACAAACATTTAGGTGAGATAATAATAAAACAAAAGTCTAAGTCTAAAAATGACCCTTCCCAACACACAATCTTTCCTGTAGCTCAAATAGTAGAGCATGGCGCTAGCAACGCCAAGATCATGGGTTCGATTCCCAGGGAAAACAAGAGCTGATAAAATGTAAAAACTGTAACTTGAATGCAATGTAAGTCGCTTTGGATAAAAAGCTTCTGCCAAATGCATAAATGTAAATGTAAATCCTCTCTAGTCACCTAAGAGGGGGATTCTCCTACATTTTCTCTGAAGCCGCACTTTCTGTATTTGAGCCCAAAGACTACATCTAAGTTTTGATATTCTAAATATATTTGATCTATGGGATTCACGTTTAACTAGTAAATACCAAAAAGTGTTCATACAGTAGCTAGACAGTTTATGAGGTAGGCTGTGTGCTATATAGCTCAAGCTGTGATGCTCCTTCTGCTAGCAAGTTTTCTGTTATCATACAGAAGTGCAGTACTGGTCAAAAGTTTGGACACATTACTATTTTTAATGTTTTTAAACATTGCATATCTTTTGCTCATCAAGCCTTCATTTATTTGATCAAAAATACAGAAAAAAAGTGATATTGTGCAGTATTGCTGGTATTACAATTTAAAATATTGGTTTTCTGTTGTAATATACTTTAAAATATAATGTATTTCTGTGATGCAAAGCTACAGTCTTCAGTGTCACATGATTTTTCAGACATCATTCTAATATGCTGATTTATTATCAATTTTGGAAACAGTTGTGCTGCTTAATATATATATATATATATATATATATATATATATATATATATATATATTTATTATTATTATTATTATTATTATTATTACCTGTGATTCTTTTTCAGGATTCTTTGATGAATAAAGAGTTTAAAAACAAACAAACAAACATTTATTTAAAATAGAAATCCTTTTTTAACAATACACTACCATTCAAAAGTTTGGGGTCAGTATCTTTTCTCTTTTTTTGAAATAAATTAATACTTTTATACAACAAGGATGTGTTAAATTAATTTTAAAAAAGTAGTAGCAAAGACTAATATTGTTAGAAAATATTTATATTTTGATAAACTGTTCATAAGTTTTTATTCATCAATAAATCCTGAAAAAAGCATCACAGATTCCCCCCCAAAAAATTTAAAAATTTGTATTAGTTTGCATGCAAGTGAGCCTACGATCAAAAAAATATATAATTCTGTTTGTATATGATACAGTTTTATAAATTTCCAATTAATTCCCATAAATTCCCTTAAATTCCCAAAAATTCCCGTAAATTCCCATAAATTCCTGGTAAGTTTCAAATTTGGAATATTTCCAAAGTTCCCCAGACGAAGTTCCCATGGAAAGTTTCCGGAAAACTTCCGGAAATTTTCCGCTCCTTTGCAACCCTACTCTCAATAGACTTTGAGTTTAAAGGAATAATTCTGACATTATTTGCTCATGTAATTTTAAAACCACATGCTTTGCATGGAAAATTCCAATGTGAAATCAATCAATCCTCATGGAGTTCTTTGCTACACAACAGCAGTTCATAATGATCAAATTGGACTTTAAAAAAAAATGGGTAAATATGGCTCTTTCATGCTAATGATCTTCATTTACTTTCATGCACTATATTCCAACAAGCCTTATGAAGTCAAATGTGACCCTGGATGACAAAACCAGTCTTAAGTGTCAATTTTTCGAAATTGAGATTTATACATCATATGAAAGCTTTCCATTGATGGATGGTTTGTTAGGATTGGACATTATTTGGCTGAGATACAACTATTTGAAAATCTGGAATCTGAGGGTGCAAAAAAATCTAAATATTGAGAAAATTGCCTTTAAAGTTGTCCAAATGAAGTTCTTAGCAATGCATATTACTAATCAAAAATTCAGTTTTGATACATTTACGGTAAGAAATTTACAAAATATCTTCATGGAACATGATCTTTATTTAATATCCTAATGATTTTTGGCATAAAAAAAAATGGATAATTTTGACCCATACAATGTATTTTTGGCTATTGCTACAAATATACCCCAGCGACTTAAGACTGGTTTTGTGGTCCAGGGTCACAAATGAGCTAGTGCAAAGAAAACACTTATAATCTGCCCTCTAAATCTTTCTAGCATTGTGTAGTTTCAGAAGACTCTGAATATAGTGCAGAGTCATAGGGTGCTTTGAAGGTATATAGATTCTGATAGATGTAGAACACGTAAAGAGATGTGTAATGATTGAAATTCTTTTACTTTCCTTTGGGAAAGGATGGCAGAGGAATTCCAATAACAGAATGTGGCAAGAAAAAAATGAATGTGCAATCAGACCTCATTTGTACCTAGTTTATTTTTACATTATTCCAATTTGAATCAGATCCCAGAGGAGATTGCTTATATGTGCACATGGCATTTACACGCCCACCCACAGCATTCACTCGTACTCCCATCAGGTAACATGGAAATGGGGAAAACTGCAGAGTGAAATGAGCATGTAGGTCGTGCAACAATTTCCTTTTTGACGGCTGTGACGGCAGTATGCAAATGCACACCCAGAGGGTTCGTAGGGGTTTGGATCCGTATAATTGTCTCTATTACTAGCAGGAGAGCGACTTTTATATGTCAAAATGTTGGTGATTGCAGAAAAAAAAAATAGACAAGCATCTGCAGGGAGGGACGGCGATATCTTCAGGCTACTGTGACATTCTCAGAGGGGAAATTTCAAGAAAAAGTTTAACTGCGCTTTTAAGTGCCCCTTTGTACATTATGAAAGAGGGCAAAATGTAGAACAGCTTGTTAGCTGTGAATAACCGAAATCAAGTTAAATAAGTTCCACAATTGCAGGCATGCTGATAACTGAGGGAGAATTTTGACCTTTTTAAGATGTATATTCAAAGCTCTCTGCAGGAAAGACTCCTCTTTTACTTGCTGATTAGGCTCTGATTCTGTTTCTTCAGTGCTACTTGGATTTGAAAGCTGGCTATGTGTGGAAGGGAATACTAGCGTGCTGCATACTGTGCAGTATTCAATGCATACTGCCAACTAATAGCGAGTAAGAGTTTAATATAGTATGTGACATTGCATGTTTCAGACAAGAGCATGCCCCCCCCCATACTTTAGTCAGTTGCAAGATTTTGGCCTAGTTGGCCACTTTTAAAGGGATAAATGGAAATTGTCAACATTTACTCACCCCCATACTGTATTTTTCCAAACCTGCAGTGTTGGGAAGGAAATGTAATAGGTTACAGATTACACATTACCTTATTTAAAATGTATTAAGTAGGGTCAATTACTTTATTAAAGTGACTGATTTTGATTACTTCTCTAAATTTCTAATGAATGTTTTTGAATGTTAATCATTTTGAAAGATTTAAAGTAGGACTCAACACTGATTACGGTCATTCTTTTCAAAATCCAACATTACTTGAATTAGGATGATAATTGTTTATTTTTTTTTTTTTAAGCACATCAACCACAAAATCAGATTTTATCACCTCTTTTTACTTTCAGATCATTCTGAAATTATTATGACAATACTGTTTTTTGAAATCAAATATTTGCATAGATATGACAATGGCATCAACACTGGCATCTAATAATGCTTGGGAAGAAAACTGTTAATCTTAAAAAAATAAAATAAAAAATAAAGACAGCATATACACAAACCCAAATAGTATTTCCTATTGTCCTATAATGATGTGTCCTATTCTGTGTCCTAAACTCCTGAAAGATTGGTGTCTCATATTTTAAATGCAATTTGGGAAAGAAATTAATCAAATCTGTATGTGTGTGAACATATTCAGATGTAGACCAATTTTTTATCATTAACATTTTCTTAAGTAACTAATTTAATTACACATTTTATTCTCAGTAACTGTAACAGATTACCGTTAAATTTATTTATAACTTTACTCCCCAAAACTGCCAACCTATATGAGTTTATTTCGTCTATTGAACACAAAAGAAGATATTTTGAAGAATGCTGGTACCCAAACTGTTGCTGGTCCCCATTAACATTTTATATTTGATTGTAATGTTTCAAGTCACCTTTAAAGTGATTAGTCTATTTTAATGAGTATCTACAACTTATTTTGGTGTATATAATGAACACTGTATGACCTTTTCTGTTCACTCAACAAACTGATACACAAGGTAGAAAAACTAAAACTAAAGTTCTACTTCTATCAGGCCTGTGTTTCTGTGTCTTGCGTTTCCCTCCCTCATATGCCCATATTTGGTTGTTTTCCTGTTCCGGTTCTCGTTGTGTTAATTTGATTCCAGGTGTGTCTTGTCATCCCCTCGTTTAGTTGAGTATTTATAGTGTGTTCTGCCCCTTGTTTCTGGTCTGGTATTGAATGTCTTCACCCTGCTCTATGTGTGTTCTCCTGGCTATTTTTGGTTCATTAAAAGACTGTTGATGATTCTCCTGCGTTCTTCTGTGTCTCCTTGCTCCAACACAGGCGAGATCGTGACAGAATACCGGATCAGATACCGGATCATCACTCCAGCCCACCGGTCACTCCGAAGTCAAGCCCGCCGGCTGCTGCTCACTCAAGTTAGCTGTCCGCCGCTGACTCAAGCCCGTTGGCTGCCGCAGCGTCAAGCCTGCCAGCCGCTCGCTCAATTCACCCCCAACCAAATGAGGATGAGGAAAAAAAAACTTCACAGCCCTCATCCTAGCCTCTGCATTGGGCATTAACTTAAAATTCACAAGTAAAGAACCGTATTGTTATTGAGTTTATAGAACTTCCTGTATTACTTGATGGAAGCACAGGCTAAATTTAAGTTGATACCTCAAGTTTTTGAGTTTTCTCAATGTCTGATGTTTTACAGTAACAGTATTCAACATAGTGTGCTCTTGTATACTGCACGTTTTGGTAGGTTTTGTTGTAGGCCAACTGGGTGATGTGTTTTATCTCTACAGGAGTAATTCAGCTAAAATTTGGTCTTAAAATCCTTATTTCGTCTGTGGAACACAAAAGCACTTTGTCCTAGCTTGGCTTTTTCGTGCAATTAAAGTTAATATGGAAACTTAAGGCCGGCTGAATTTAAAAAATGACAGTAAAAACACAATGGAAGCCCAACCAAGCTGTTATATGACTTAAAATATTGCCAATTTTAATGGTGGCTTTATGGTGGTTTTTTAGCCTTTCTCTGATTATCATCCATCCCTTATCCCATATGTTTTATTGAATGGAAGAGCATATCAGACATTCAGAAACATGTTTTCCATTTGTGTTCAACAGAAGAAAGAAAACTAAAGGAGAACTGCAAACACGAGAATTACTTTTTAGTTTAATTAGCCACTGGGTTGAGGGTTCAAGCAAATTCTTCCTTTCTTTGATGAAGTCTTGTCGCGGTGCGATATAAATAGCATTAACATCCTGCCGCACAGTTTGTTTTTAATCTGCACCTTTAATCCGAGATGGATTCTGCTCTGTGCTTCTCACTTTAATTTCCTCTCTCACTCCTTAAAGAGTGTTGAGAGAGAGAGGAGACTGCAAGGGCAGTAATGAAGCGATTGTGCCAATGGATTTCTCTAATAAGGGAAGACTTCCTCTGACCCCCTGAGCTCAACTGTCCCCTCAGCTCTACACCTGTGCTGTCACACTGTGAGTGTGTGTGTGTGTGTGCGCGCATATGCGCATATGCCGCAGCTCGAGAGGGCAGCCGCTTTCAGCAGATAGGGCGCTAAGTGTCTATCTTTAACTGATGGAGGAAAATGGAAGAAAAACTGAAGTAGTTGCATTATGTCAGTAGGACAGGAGAAGCGAGAGCTACAGTGGGTAAATAAGAGAAACACTGCTGTTTGGTTGAACATCAGGTGCACCAAAAGGGGAAAAAAAAGAAGTTTTCCTAGGTTTTGTTTTCCAGTACAAATATCTAAACATTCTTGAATAAATATACATTGAGAAACAAAATGACTTTAGATGTTAATAAATCAGAATTAAGTGATTTCATGTTTATAGCAAGATAATAGATAACAATATATATTATTAAGATAATAACAATAATAATAATAATAATTAGGGGTGTCCCCGACTAAATATTTTCATAGTCGAATCGGAATTTTTGAATCTTGCTGATAGTCGAATCATATGTTTGGGGGGCGGGGCAAAATACATTACCAAGACTCAAGTCAGACATTCGACAGTCATAAATACTGACGTTAACACACAGGGGAAATGTGTATTGGACGCCTCACAGATACAAATGGAGTGAATAATGCTTTATGTTTTGATTAAAAGGTAGTTAAAATTAAATGTCAGCGAAACCCTAAGAATTCACATCATTTTTTACAATAGTGCTCTCATTATAACGTTATGTATATGACAGTTATTAATGTTCTGCATTTTTGTTTTGAGCTGCGTGCTGAAGATGACCAGTAGAATGAAGCATATAATAGCAGGTTTTTAATCAATGGGATTTAACTAATTTATCTCATATAAAATACGCGTCCTTATTTATACAACATAACGTTAATATAACAACTTATAGGCTATCTGCACAAAATGCCCCGATGCATGAACGTGTCTGCGCGGCTTTGAATGAATTCCTTTTGTGGACGCTTTCTTCACGCAACAACGTGCAGAAACACGGGAACTAAACTCTAAAAATCTACAGCGTTTTATTATGATAGTGTTCTCATTATAATGTTATGTGTATATGACAGTCCCAGTCATAGTTATTAATATTCTGCATAATTGTTTGTCCTGCGCACTGAAGAGATAATCACCGTACAATGAAGCACTCACTTTTATTACTGCAGCGACTCAACCAAATGCATCTTATACGAGATAAATAATATACACGATATAAACCGGCTGAAATGTTTTGAAATCACTTGTATCCTGCCTGATCGAAAAAAATTCAGTCTTTCACTCTGCCTGTGTCAGTTTGAGTCTTGTTAAAGTTTTAAATCTTTGCCGCCAAAATGCTCCTCCGTCGGTCACAGATTATGGAAAGTGAAACTTAAATCTATAATAGGGGTGGTTGGATTTATTCACGCACGTTAAAATATTTATTAAAAGCTGTTTTTCTTTTCAGATTCTTATTTACAGCATTATCATAATAGGCTGTATATTAAATTATTGGGAGAAAACCGGTAGTTCTATGTGAAATAAGACATTGAGCACCCCCATATAGCCAAAATGGCATGATCATAACACCTCTGCGAATATTCGACTGTGAGATTGGGAGACGAATCAGGCTCCTCGAATCGAAGCATCGAATAGTCGACTATTCGGGGTCACCCCTATTTTTTAGTTCCCCATTTTGAATTGAATATTGACTTGAATATACTTTATTGTCCCATTCCTGGGAAATTCAACTTGGACAATCATGACATGGCCAGTACGTAACATTGACTCAAACTACACATAACAACTCACAATAAATTACACATATCAAATATATTAAAGCTACAATATGCCAAACTGACTCTTGTCTTAAAACAGAAACTTCATACAGTTTATCTCCTGAATAGGTCGTTTCTCTTCCCAACCTACAATTTTTAAAGCAGTCTGTACAAGTCGAGCAAGTTTTGATTTAGACTGGACAGTCAGATTTCCATACCATGCTGTTATACCATATCTTGTCAAACTCTCGAAAACAGACTGATAGAACAGAAATAAAATCCTCCTCTTTACCCCAATTACTTTTAACCTTCGCAAAAAGTATAACCTCTGCTGCAATCTAGAACAAAGACTGTTGACATGAAAAGACCAACATAACAAATTATCCATATAGACACCCAAGTATTTGTGTGATGTAACCTGTTCAATAGACTTCCCGTTTATTATTACAGGACTGTGATCCCCAACAGATCTAGGGTCGAAAAGCATTTAAACAGTCTTTGTTTCATTTAAAATCAAAGAATTTTCATCGCACCATCTTACAAATCTATCAACTTCTGAAAAGTATTGCAAACAAGTAGTGTTCCAATGCAATAAACTCAGTATTGCCGTATCATCTGAGAATTTAATTTAAAAAAATTATTATCCTGACCTGAGACACACTCATTGGTATATAACGTAAACAGAATGGGTGAGCTAACACACCCCTGCGGTGCCCCCTTATTGGTGATTTTCACCTCAGAGTAACAATTATTGACCCTTACTTGTTGTGTACGATTGGTTAAAAAAGAATAAAACCATTTAATACAAAAGGGGTTCACTTTCAGTTCTGTCAGCTTAATTAATTAATATTTTAAGTTGGAGTGTATTAAACGCCGAACTGAAATCTATAAAAAGTAAACGCGCATATGCTTTGGTATCCTCTAGGTGTCTATTTACCTAATGGCATCCTCTGTCTCCCGTCCAGCCTTATAAGCAAACTGAAATGGGTCAAGTGATCATTTAACCACCTCTTTTAAAACATTTACTACTAGTCTTTCAAAACATTTCATGATGCTTGAAGTCAAAGCTATAGGTCTAAAATCACAGTTATCAACTGGGCAATTTTTTCTTGGGAACCGGCATGATTATGGATTTTTTCCACAATGAAGGAATACTATGCGTGTCTAAAGATCTCTGAAAAATAGGACAGAATGCTGGAGCAAGTTCATCAGCACAAGTTTTTAACAAAAAAGCAGAGATTCCATCAGGACCCGTAGATTTTTTGGTACACATACCTTTAAATAACGAACAGACTGTGTGTAGAACAACTTCTAATCTACAATCTGAATTACATATGACAGAGTCTAGATCCACCAATTCATCTAATGGTGACTCAAACCTTCAGAAAAAAATCATTCGGATCATTTGCTCTTTGCTTTTCATTACTAGTTATAAGCCTTTTCCAGACAGGTTCCATATTGGTTATTACTTTCATAGCATCCCATAATTTCCTGGAATTCCCAAAGTTAAAATTTTGTTCTATGATGTCTCTATGTTTTTTTCCTAGCCTCCTTCAACAAACTATTGAATTCCTTTTGAACTAATTTTAATTCAGTTTTATCTTGGTTGTTAAAAGCTAACTTCTTCCTATTTAAGCACTCCTTGATTTCCTTTGTTATGTAACTTTTGTTATTAGGAAATACAGTTACAGCCATTTAGATCTCCCCCATCCCCTGGAACACAATTTTATTGGTGGGGAAAAACACGATTGGGCTAGTTTTGGGTAAGTTTTGAATAGCAGTTAGGCTAGTTTTGTTTCGCAGACCTGGCAAGCCTGGAATCGATGGAAAAGATGGAGAAGTATCACTGAATGGTCCCATGCAAACACATGTCGTATATTTCAAGTCTTACAGGTGTATATGATAGTTTGGTGAAAAACTAATTGAAATTTTGTATTATTTAACGAAACTCCTGGCCTTAGCTGTTTGTCTCAGTGCACGACTGCGTGCTCATGAGACCCATGAGACTCACCAAGGCAAAACACACAAGTTGTGAAAAGTCAAGATTGATACAAAAACTGAAACAAAATAAAATCCATGTACTTTCTTCTCTGAGGTAAATACATCTGTTGTGTTCGTTGCTGCAACAAATTATCGTGTTTGCCTCGCAATTGTCATTCTGACTGTCAACTGGAATTCTGGCCCGGAGATATTCAACATATTAGTGAAGAAAGTACATAGATACTTTTTGGGATTTCTAGGCATTGTGCTTCATGTTTCACTTTTATTAATATTGATTAAATTTTCTCAGTATTCCTGAGTGAGTTGGAGTGAACTGCGCTAATATAGTCTCATGAACACACAGTCATTTACAGAGACCAACGGTCAGGATTTTCATTTAATAATTCATTAATTTTCAGTTTGTTTATCATTATACCCCATCCTATACACCCAGAACACTTGAAATTTATGGCATGGGACCATTCTGTGATACACTTCTTTTTTTGCTTCTTTTTTAAAAAGCTTGATGCTGATTGCTATTCACTAGGTCTGGATATTGACACAAATTTCACAATTCGATTTGATTTTGATTAACATTCTTGCAATTTGATTTCGATTTTACACGTGTATAGCTTTTTTTTTTTTTTTTTTTTTGGGGATATATAACAGGTATAATGCATGGCAAATTTTCTCAAGGAAAAAAAAATCTCTCAAATAATGCTGAGTAATGAGAGTCAGTTGGATATTTTACTATAATACTGATGGTTAAATTACACTTAAATTACACTCAAATGTGTAATAATAAAGTTATAAAACTAACTTTACAATGACATAATTATATTTCTACTCTAATATATTTTTTTGAAATATAAACATTTAATGAGCTGTCATAAAAGAAAAACTTGACGGATTAATTCAAACAATTTAAATATTTAAGAACAGTACAAATCTTTTATTTTTTTAATTTTATTATTTTTTTTATTATTTATTTATTTTTTAGCAAATTGCTTCTCTACAGGTGTCTAACGAGTTTATGGTCACAGATTTTTTTATTTTTTTATTTTTTTTTGAGGTAAATATGATGTTACATAGCATTGTCAACACTTGTTTGTCTGAATGTCCCCTCTGATTGTTTGGTGTATTTTGTTTGTCAATTGCTTGTATTATTTTGTAAAGTGACCTTGGGTTCTTGAAAGGCGCTATAAAAATAAAACATATTATTAAATAAAACATATTATTGTTTGCAATCTTTTATACTAACATCTTTCCATGGTTGAAATACTGATTACATGAAACAGGATACGGATTTTGGTAAGTTGTACTCTTTCTTGTAACATACCTTCAGATGTTCATTCGTGTTTATTTCGTACTGGAACTGCCATTAAAGCGGAGGAGATGACTAGTTCATGTCCTTCTCTTGACCTGAGGCACTACAGCGATCTGTCACTCCACATTAAACAGCACCAAAATGTATTTATTGTTTGAATATTGTAATAAAATGGACAGAATTTGGACAGAATGGACAGAATCAAAAGTAACAAAGCACAAAGCTAGTAAATGATGAACTGATTTTCATTTTTGGGTGAACTGTCCCTTTTAGTCGTTTTGCTTTTCTATGTAGGCTACATTCTTTTATTTTCATTTTCTTTTGTTATGTTTAGATGTAGTACTGGAAAACAAAACAGAAGTACAAGTATCAAAAAATGTTGTCTGATTCAATGACTCCAGAGTTGCATTCCAACTTGCATCAAACATCTGAAAGATGCTTTGGGTTTTATTTGAGACAGTTGGTAGCAAGTGAACTAGATATCCTCAAAGCAGAACTACTCTTTTTTTTCTTTCTCTGGGTTATGTCTGTGAAATAATCACTACTTTTAGACAGATAAAAATTGTAATTGCAAAGTCTGCACACATTTCTGCAAATGTCTCTGTGTTTTCTTTATAAGCACTCACAGACTGGCACTGCTGTGCAATAACAGTGTTTAAATGATTGGTCTATTACACTATTTCAGATAAAACACCCATAACCAGCACGTATGAACAAAATTAACTCTGGTTTGTAGTTTTTACGCTCAGACAGTCTCTTCCCAAGTGTGTGGTTCCTGGACCACCTCTAATGTGAAACAGACAAGTCTACACATGACTAGGTGAAATTTGATAGTAAAGAAGTAAAAAGTCGCAATATATGACAGATGGAGGAGGGGTTGAAAAATGACATCAGAGGCATATTAGTTTTGCTAACAACTGTTCAGAAGTTTGAGGTCAGTAAGAAAAATTAACACAAAACATCAGCAAGAATGCTTTAAATTGGTCAAAAGTGACAGTAAATGCTTTGAAATTGTTACAAAATTAAATGCTAATAAACTTTCTATTCATCAATGAATCCTGAAAAAAATCAGTTTCTAAAAAAAATAAATAATAATAATAATAAAATAAATAAAGCAGCACAATTGACTGTTCGCAAAGAGCTTGATTGACAGGCGACAAACTAATGAGGGTGGGCTTTGGGGAAGGGTCAACTGTTTTCAAAACTGATAATGATAAGAAATGTTTCTTGAGCAGAGCAGCAAATCAGCATATCAGAATGATTTCTGAAGGATTAAGAGACACTGAAGACTGGATTAATGATGCTAAAAAAAATCAGCTTTGCATCACAGAAATATTTTTTAGATATAGACCATATTCTTGATCAAATAAATGCAGCCTCAAAAAAAAAAAAAAAAAAATTACCAACTCTAAACTTTTGAATATCTCTCTCTTAATGACAATGACATATACTGAATCATTTATCTAATATTATATTTTATGACATTATGGAAGTCAATCGAATCAGGGTAGATTTCATGTTGACTTTAACATAGTTTTCGATCCATGCAAGTAAATACAAGGATTGTGCATTTTATGCAAAGAGTGTGAGACTCCAGGAAGGACGGAAGCACAGCATAGGATTATCGGTAATGTTTTATTCTTCTCACACCTCACACACATGATACGCAATACTCTGAGGTGATATGAATGGCTTCTTCAGGATATGACAAGACAGGTTGACTTTCTTATATGAAGACACTTAATATTCCTCAGAATGCCACACATTTTATATGACAGTTATGAGTCACCAATCTCGACTGCAGATTTTACAGTAATTGCTTTTTAAATATGAAATATGATACAGAAACACTTTTTTAATTTACATTGATCTATCTGATTTGATTATTCACAGCTCATGAAACAAATCCCTCTTCACCTTGCAGTGGAATCCATTTCGCATGTAATGCACATACATGTAATATTATCACCTTCACTGTGATCTGTCAGTCTGCAGGCTCCTAACACAAAATACGCAATGCTTTCTCCCTCGGAAAATGCCGCAGGCTCTGAAAAATGTGCCAACTGCTGTCTATTAATACACCTCGCCTTTTTATCTCATCCATTTAGCATGTTGTTTTAAGATTGCTAATAAACGTGACGCCTGTGTAAACACCGTCCTTGGCTTACTCCTGGGAAGAGCCGCGTGCATTTTAATTTGGAGTGCAAATTTAGAGTAATTATTGTTAGGCCTGTTTTGTTGCAGGAAGTGATGAAGTTAGTTGCCTAAATCATCAGCCTGAGCCACAATCACAATCAAAATGGACCTGCTCACATTTGATCAATATTTTCCAGTATTTTAAATTGAAATTATATATATATATATATATATATATATATATATATATATATATATATATATATATAAATTGCATGAAAAATATCTGCACCTTTAATAAATAAAAATATATAATAAAAATATGTATTAGACATAATAAACGACTGAATTAAAGTGTTGGAAATTAAAAATAAATCAAAAACACAACTTCACAATGCATGCTGGTAATGAGAATGTTGCGTTTAATTTTCATAAAAAATAAATTTCACAGTCCAAATACTTCTAAAATACGCTTAAATTTCTTTATATAAAATATGATTTCTTATATTTTATGACTCTGAAATGTTCTTGACCAGCTTTGTGAGATTCACTCAGCAAAAAACTATTCTAGAAAAGTTATGTTGTGACAACTTGCTGCATATATACCTTGCTTGAAATCGAACCTTTAAACTTAAAATTGCATTTTACTTCATGGTTCTGGAGGCAAAATATCCTTATCAGCAACAGAAGCAAACAAGCAAGCAAGTATCCACTTAGGAACCTTCAGCAGGGATGAAAAAATGAGCAATTTCATGCTGAGATTAGAAGTGTGAAGCCAAGGTGGAAGTGCCAGTGACGGACCAGAAAAACAATCTCGATTACTAGGGTCACCAGAAGATTGGAGAAGTTAGTCACAGTACTGAAGTACAGGTTAAAGCAGAGCTTGATGTACAGTGTTTATGCCTTTCAAATTCAAGATGCATATTCCACCAGGTTTTCCTAATGAATCAAAACATAAAACGACGACAGCTGGTTTTGAATTGGGAACTGTCAACTGTACGGGAGATCAACTGAAAAATTATCACATGAACAGCATGCAAAAATGATGTTTATGCAAACGCAAAATTTATTCTGCTTATGGTGTTACAAATCAGTTTAATAACAACTACAGTTCTGATCCTAAAATACTCAAGCCTCCCTAAAAAAAAACAGACATGTTTTAGACCAATTTTTTTTTTTGTATGGGTGGATGGAGAGATGAATCATGTAGTTTATTGGTCCCTGAGGGATAATATAAGCACTAAATGCCTTCAGCAGGATGCATATGAGCATATGCCTCACTGTATATTTCTATAATTTGGGAGCTTTAGAGACTGGTGGGAAGATGATTGACATCTTTATGAAACTATCAGGCACAATAAAATGTGACATTCTCTGAATGTCACACATCAGCACTTGGAGACAAGCCAGTAACATCGCTTTCATCATTATGGTGACACGAGTTAAGGCAGTGGCTCTCAGTTGATTTCACTGCATTGGACATCAAGAATAAGATAGGAATAGGATAATTTACTGTTTTGGTTAGTGTAAATGTCTTTTGAAATGCAATGGTTTTATGCTTTGAGCAGACATTTACGTTATGTAGTTTTGTATATGTGTATTCATGTGTGTAGTGTACCCATATCAGCATATGTGTAATTTGGCTATATTGTAATACACAGATAGTTTTTATTGGATGGGAAGTTTTTTTTCCTTCCTTTTAATAAGCCTGTTTATTGCTTTGCACTAACTTTGTGTGATTATGTTGTTCGTTGTATTTTATTATGGCTGTGAATCAATTTTTATGCCTGCTAATTAATTAAATTAAATTAATTATGCCAATTAATCCATCAAATTAATCAGAATTGATTGCAAATATCTGTTGAGAAGTCATTAAATTATAATTTGCATTTCAAAGCATTAAATAGACAACAACTGGCTTTAGAAGTCCATGTATTGTTAAATAAATGTAGACTGATGTTCAGTTATATGGAGATAAAGTATATGACTGACCTAAAGCTCAATTCATTTTACAATGGAATCTTCACAGCTATTTAGGGTACATTCATTTGCATTGACTTATTTTGTTTATGTATTTATTTATTGGTCTTCATACACATTTGGCTGTTGCATTGTATTTCACATTAACATTTGTTTTCATTCTGTTCTGCAATGTTTTTAAGCAGACTCACAAAAAAAACCATGAATGGATACTTCAGGCTTGAATTTCCATGATGGTTACGGAGTTTACATAAATATTAGGGGGCATGATAAATTGCATCACATTTTAAAAGAATTAATCGCACTAAATGAACATGTTAAATTGACAAGCCTAATTAGCATTTTCTCCCTGCTTTATTTTAGCCTTTCAATATGGACCATAATTTGAGGCCTGATGCAATGCATTCAGAAAAGTGTTTCAGCCTGAAAAAAACAGTGAGGATTTGATAGATGCATGCAACCTAACATCTCATGTAGTGTGACCTACTATTGCTATGCTTTTCTCTTGGGGTGGGACAGAAAGTCAAATTGGGTACAATTAAGGCGTATATCTTCCCCATCAAAAATGTCATGCATTATCTGGTTAGGTTTGTAAAAGCTTTTATGAGGGTACTTTTAATTATTTTGCATCACCCAAAATGATAAGAGAGACAAGAGTCAATTTGACACAAACACAAGAAAGAAAGATAAATAATAAGATGCATAAATGAGTACCCCGCTTATTAAATGTCAAAACTGAATACGTGATGACCCATTATAACACAGAGCTCCAAAATGTGATCAAATGAACGATGTAGCAGCCCCAAGCAGGAGTTAAAAGACTAGGCAATAATTGAAGGTGATGGAAAACATGAATATGTACATTGATTTCCAACAGCTGGTACTGGTAAAGGGCATGTAGTCATGCAGCATAATGCGTCTAGAAATAGAAAAAAAAACAATGCTTTGTAAAATAAAGCTGCATAATTTAAGTCCATAATTACTGAACGCTGTTTCAGTTCCTTCTCGTTCCATGATAAACACAAGGCTTATAATAATGACTCACAATAATGTCATTGTGAGTGTTGTTTCATGTCAAGAAGGCTTCGTTTCTGTAAGGCAACTACAGATGACACTACTCTGCTAGGACTGTTAGATACGAATTAGGTTTAATTGAGGGAGACCATCAAGAGAAAATTATAGAGCTGGTTGAAAAGCACTTAAGGGTTGTAAAATCAAATAAACTACTATGATGGGTCAAAGGATGAACTTGTTTACAACTTTTACACATTACTTATCAGTGTGAACCAAGGTAGCGGAATTTAAACCTGTGTCCTATTGAACACATGCACTCACCAGTGTGACACGTCTCTGACAACTTCGATTCAAAGGAATAGTTCACTTAAAACCAGCGATTCAAGTGGATTATTGTTACTTATTAATTTAGAGGCTGAGATGATGTCTAGTAGTATGACTTTTGCTTTTTGAAGGAGGTCATGTGATTTTACTTATTTTATCGACTTGATTGACCTTGATTGATTGGCTTCTGGCAGGTTAGGAGACTTTCTCAAGAGCAGATAGACAGGTAGATGGTGGGTAGAAAAGTATATCACAGGGAGCTGCTCCATTACCTGCCACACTAAGACACATTTAATTTTCACTGAGCAGCCACAATCCCTGAATGTTGATGTGAACCGCTTACTTCTTTCATACTTTTCATAATAGTGACTAACATCCTGTGCGGTGTTGATCATAAAGGGTGTTGACTGTTTCAAATCTTGTATGAGGGGCACAAAATGGACAATTTTTATTATTTACTCTTTCTAAACATTTATGCTGTAAATGGCAGGAGAATCTTAAGTTTCTATCTTTTCCATTGACCATTCATAGCGACCGTGTCTGTCAAGCTCCAAAAAATGACAAAACCATAGAGGCTCATACGACTTGTGCTGCTCTCAGCTAAAGATTTGGAATATAGTCCAATTGCATTTATCCTAATTTCATGACGGGAAGGGGTTGTCCTTTTTACAGCTTGATTGATGTAGTCTCTAAACTACTGTTGCATGAAACAGTCTTTGTGTAAAGATTCTTCACACTTCTCCTTTAGAGATCTACGGAAAACAATTAAGCGCATGTTTGGAATGACTTGGTGAGTGACTAATGAGAGAATTTTTGCTTTTAAGTGAACCATTCCTCTACTCATGCAATTAATGTGAGCATTTAAAAGATGTGATTCAAAGGAGTGACAGGGAGAAGGAGAGAAGGTTTACGGGCAGTCATGCTCTTAGAAAAGTTTACCTCTGACTCCCCGGTGCAGAGAATGCGTTTTTTTAGCGGTAGGTCATACCTCGCACTCTCTGGAGCCCGAGATGGTGCAGGTGCACGCCCCGTTAACCAAAGAGTCCATGGTCTCGGCATTGGCATGGTTGTAGCTTAGATAATACTCTTGCAGTTGAGAGTTGATGTTGTGCTCAGGCTCTTGAGTCTTTTTCCTGCGCTTGCGTCGAATGGAGTGCTGCTGGAGTTGCCTCATGCTGTTAGGGTATCGTCGCCATGACACGTAAATCACTAATAGGATTAAAGACACCGAGAGAAATAGGGCAACGCTGCCAGCGATGATCTTGTGGAAAGTCATATGCTCAAACTCAGGTTCGGGGGTGAAGGGTAGGCTGCTAGGTGTTACCGATAGGGGTGGCAGGAATTCGTTGTTGGACTGAACAGGGAATAAAACCTTTGGGGTGACTCTTTGTATGTGGGTAACTTGAGAAAGCTGTCTATTTGTCGTGCGTTGGGTTGTAGTGGTGGTTGTGGGCGGCTTTGTTACATAAAGAGTTGTCGTAGTAGTAGTCAAAAAAAGAGTTAATTCCGTGGTCGGTTCCATGGTGAATATCTCCTCACACACCGAGTTGTTCCTCACTGCGTCCATGACTCTTTCTCCCTGGAGGGATTTGGGAGTGCTGCAAATAATGCTGGCATCTCTAGTTCCCCTGAAGTTTCTCAGCCAAGACACCAGAGGGCAGATACTAGAGCTACAGTCCCATATGTTTCCTGCCAGGTTGATAGTGCTAATGGAGATCCACGATGAAACAACTTCCTGGGACACGTTGCTGATCTTGTTAGACTCCAGATTGAGCGTATGCAAGTTGGGCAGACACCTAAAAATAGCAGGATCCAAAATTTGTATCTCGTTGCCTGATAGATCTAATTTCTGTAAAGTGTGCCAAGTCCAAGGCGAACCTTGGATGACCGTCCGTATGCGATTCCATTGCAGATAAAGAGCCTGCAGATTCAAGAGGCGTGGAAATAGGAAAAAGTTAATCCTGGAAAATTGATTGTGTTCAAGGTGAAGTTCGGTTAGCCTGAGCAGTCCCAGAAAGGTCGTACGAGTTATAGTCCGTAGGCGATTGTAACCCAAATCTAGAAACTCCAGGCTTCGACATTCCATAAAAGTACGGACAGGGATGGTTTTGATGCTGTTTGATCTCAGGTGAAGATTTTGAAGCTTGCGTAGTCCATGAAAATGCCCCGGCATCAAGTCCTGCAGCTGGTTGTAGGACAGGTCAAGGTTGCGCAGGTTTGGGACAGTCTCAAAGGTGCCGTTTTGCAACTGCGCAATCTTGTTAGAGCTTAGGATTAATTCCTTTAGCCTGCGAAGTCCTTGGAAAGCCAGTCTATCCACTACGCTGATGGAATTGTGGTCCAGGTAGAGCCAGACCAGCTGGTTGAGGTGAGCAAACTGGTAAGGTAGCAACAACAAGAGGCTGTTGTACCGCAGGGATAGACCCTGGCACCCTAGAGAGATGTTCTCCGGGACGTCTTGAAAGGCGCCAGACTCGCAGTAAACAATCTTGCCTTCGCAGCGGCAACTCACAGGGCACATCCGCTCCCCCTTGCTGAGCAGCAGGAGAACAGAAGCATGGAGAAGAAAACATGACAGGCGCCCTTCCCAGACTAAGGGCCCTGTGGAGAGACACAGACAGAACACAGACAGACAACATTTGAGGTCAGTTTTAGTATTCACTCTAGAGAGCACAGGTTTGCAAGTGACAGAGTGGGTGCGCTCATCCATTATGCACAGCCTCATCTTTATCATCAAGGAAAACGATTCATGACTGTGATGGATGGGGAACATCCTGTAGAGTGTGCCGAGTGTTTTCAAGCTATTAAGACGTAATGCATGAAATCAAAAAAAAAAAAAAAAAAAATTGCACTGGGGACCCTCTAATTGAATATGAGGATTCGAGCCGAATTATCCATCATTTAGCGCTGCACCTTTTAATGTACCCTGGTTTTAGCCAAAATGGAAGCGAGTGGGTAGCGGAGAGGGTGTTTTAAATGAATGGAAATCAATGAGATCCACTTATCAGAGTGGAGCTAATCAGCATATGTCTAACATATGCACGGAACAGTTCGCCGTTTCTCACATCCCCTCAAAAGATTTAACTAATGTTGCAGATTAAAAATAGCATTCACAATCTACGTAGCTCAAAGCAGCCGAACACTGAATGCATCTTAGTCTTCACGCTAAATTAAGTATGAGAGAAAGGCAACATCAGGGTCATCCGTCTCAAAGTTTGCTTGTATCATTAGCAAGTAACACATGACAAATAAGTTTCCCACTGTTCTGCTGCTTTGCGTTGAAGCTTTAACAAGAAGAGATGTGCAACAGCAATGAGGCATACCAAACGGTTTACACAGTCATCAATTTTATATAATAGTGTCCTATTGGGGCAGTAAATATGCTTCATCCTGTGGCTAAAGGCCAGTCACCCATCTCTTGCTGACTAGTTATTGGAACAGAGAGATGGCATTGAGACCACATCGCTTCCCTTAGCAGCAGAGACCATTAGTGACATGGTCTTAATGGATAAAGACCCATAAGAATGTGGTAATTCTTCCAACATGAGACTTCACAACCAAGCGAGCTGGCTGTATTCCCTACTGACTTTTATATAGAAAGAAGACAACATTTTGTAAGTAATTATATGACCCATTAATACCGCACATTCTTTTAATTGGGGACAAGAAATTCGATGAGAGCAGTGCTCCCACTGAGATATGGTTGGGTTTTCCTCGAGGGTATTTCATGAGCAGTGGGCTACTCAATGGATTTGGAACATTTTCTATTGCTTGTTATTAAACTGGTACAACAGGAAAAAACTTCATCCAAAAAAAGGCAGCATGTGAACCTTAGCAATCAATCTCCACATCTGGCTGTTAAAGAAATCAATGAGCAAATTAAACCTTTGAGAGTCATTAGAAGCTAAAGATTTGCAGAGCGGATTCGTTTAATGTTTTCCTCTCACTTAACTGTTTAAAATCAAGAGCAGATAAGGATGTTTTTAAAAGCATAGCTGCCCAATGTTTTTTTGAAGCTTTGCTGCGTTTTCCTAACTAGCCACATGCTAGAATATGTTGATTTTCTTGAATTAGGTTGCTTGAACTCAGCATGAAATCAAAATTATCTGTTTACTTTATCGATACACAATCCTTAATTAGTGTTTGTAATGTTTCATCAAAATGGAATAAGTTTCGCCTCTGGTTTATACACTGCTGTTTAAAAGTTTGGGATTAATACGATTTTTAATGTTTTTGAAAGAAGTCTCTTATGCTCAACATAACTGCATTTATTTGATTAAAAATACTGAAAAACAGTGTGAAATATTATTAGAATTTTAAGAAAATGTTTTTCTATTTTAATATACTTTAAAGTATAATTTATTTTTATGATGAAATGCTGAATTTTCATCAGCCATCAGTGTCAACGTGATCCTTCAGAAATCATTCTAATATTCTGATTTATTATCAATGTTGAATACATTTTTTTTTTAACCTGTGATACATTTTTTAGGGATTCTTTGATGAAAAGAAAGCTAAAAAGAACAACATTTATTCAAAATAGAAAACTTTTACTTTTAAAAGTATTTACGATTACTTTTTATCAATCTAACATACCCTAGCTGAATAAAAGTATTTAGAACGATAGTGTATATTGTTACAAAAGATTTCTATTATAAATAAATGTTTTCATTTGAACTTTTTATTCATTAGAAAATCCTGTAAAAGGTATGATAGGTTCAAAAAAAAAAAAAAAAAAAAGAATGAAGCAGCACAACTGTTTCCAACATTGATAATAAATCAGCATATTAAAAAAAAACTACTAAATTTTGCCAATAATTATAAAGAGAGAACAAGCAGCACATTGAATTAACAAATTTACAATTTGACAAATAGTATTATCTATCTATCTATCTATCTATCTGAAATGTATCACATTATTAGTAAAACTGGTTGCGAACATTGCTTCATCTTTTGCTGCTCCCTATCTCCTACCTCAGCGTCTCACTATAGAGGCCATAGTTGTGATCTGATGGATGCACAAGATGAGATAAATAATGTACTGTGGAACTGTGAACTTTTCACCTGTGTTACCACCACTTTTTAACAGACAATTTTTGAGGAGCCCAAAGAAAACTAATTGACACTTGAGACACTCGTGTCCATGTTTCTGTGGTTCAGAAGGCCATTAACAGGCCCTTCGACATCAGGACGAGGAGAGAGGCTGAGAGAACGAGGGCTGCCATCTCCCTTGGCAAAAAGACAAGTTGATATTTCAAATGAATGCTGCAGTGTTCCATTACCCTGACATGGAGAGTAATACTCGGGCTGGACTCAGCAGGAGATGATTAAGAAACAAGATGAATGTGATGAGGGTTTGAGAAATAATGTAGCTGGGTAACAAACCAAATAAAGCAAAATGTGGCAGACAGGCCACATTTATCCAGTTCTTCAGGTACACAAGATTATTTACATCTTTGGTGCTAGCAGAAAGGGCTGTCTTTATCCAAAGAAGAAAACTAACCAACACATCTAGAAATGCACCAGATGGAGAGAGGTCAAGAGTTACTCTAGAGTAAGCATTTGTGTTCAAATTAGAGCTGTCAATTGAATTTAGTACAATTAATTACATAAAAGTAACTTTTAATGAATGCATTATCTTCATTTGAGAGATTTTCTTAGCTAATATTGATAAACGCAATCAATTTGAAAATGATGAATTAAACGGCGTATCATGCAATTAATTCACGTCGATTGACAGCCCTAGTTTAAACTTTGAAGGATGTTGCTTGATGTCATGCTTTGTGGTAGATTAACTTTCACTCAAGCATCAACTCCCAGTCCACAGAATGAGTTCCCAACACTTTCCAATGAAGTCTATTAAAGTCTCCTTTATTCAGGCTGTCTGTCCACAGGGACTTCCCTTCCCAATGGACTCTCCTCGCAAGGAGTTTGCTGTGCTTTTGTAATGCCTTTTTCTCTGTGTCCTCAGAGTTTAACGTTTAAGGGCATAGCTCATCCTAATTTGAGTCTATTGTGTGTCATTCGATCATAAGGGAAACCGTTCTGATTGAAATACGAGCCTTGTCAAGAGCCATAGGGGAGGGCAAACTAAACCTTGCCTGAGGAAAAGGTGAAAACATATTGTGGTTCTAAGAATTTCATTATTTTCGTCAGTGGTGAAGCTGAAATTAACAAGCATTCAACCCCATCTGTTCTCTGCTCAATTACTATAGCTCAACTGTTGTACTCAACGCCAAGGTCACGGGTTCAAATCGCAGAGAACATACATGCTTATGGAAAATATATCTTGATTGCACTGCGAGTTGCTCTTTTTCAGAAACCCGTTTTGTTTCCATAGTGTGATTCATTTAGTGAAACAGCATATCCAGTGCCACAAAAGGGTGAGACTTGATTTTATGATTTTAGGGTTTAAAGTGGGCATTTCATAGTAAACTAGAGTCATAATGTGAGTTTGCAGTGGGTTTGAAGGACTACTCCCCTCCTGAAACACTCACTTTTGAGGAGGCTTTGAGGACTGGGACGTGGAGGCGTGAAGGTCAAGTTCACTCCAGAGCATCTCTACTTATCCCAGTTGAAAAAATTATTTTTCAAATCCTTGCTGTCATTGTTTATTTTATAATTACTAGGGGAGTCAACGTTAACGCGTTAACGCATGCGTTTTTTTTTTTATGCAAATGAATCGTTTGATAAGGTTTGACCTCAACTTTTTCCTATCATCGCAGCGCGGAAGGTTATCTATCATTGTGTGATGAGGGTACAGCGAACTAGTGTTGCCAGGGTAATGTTAGCGGCACAAGTGGGCTATTTTGAAAATACAGTCTCTGGAAAAATTACAGAGCCGTGGGTTGCAGTTTTTTGGGCTACTTTTATAATGTACCAAGGCCACCCAAGGTGTATATAGACAAATAAAAATTAAAATAGATCCTTTTACTAATGTGTATTATACTTGGAATGTATCCCTGGCAACTTAAGAACGGAGAGGCGGTTGTAACTTCACAAACAACGTGAGTTTCAGCCAGAGCATACATGTTAAGGCTTTTACACAGCAGAAATAAACATGACAACAGCCACTATAGATTATATAAGATAATCAACACACGATTATGATAGGATATTTGTATGTGATTTTCTTGAGAAAAATGTGTACATCTGAAATGCTAATTTGTGCAGCGATATAAAAGGCTATAAATAGCATATTTTAACAATAGTAAACGATCAAATTCCACATGTGATCGTAAAAGGAAGAGTTCTGAGTAAAAGTGTACTATTAATCTCATAAATTGTCTTATGAAGCATGATGCTAATATTAGCTCTAATTCACCTGCAGAACAGGTCCAATTCTTCTTCATAATGCATTTTGTCATAATACTTCACGTAAGGTCGCAAGAAAATGTTTTGTTGTATTTATTTAGAAATACTTTTGATAATAGTTGGGTAAATGTATACTGGGATTGAAGTGATGTGGCTTGGAAAACGCTTTATTGCCAGTTTAAAGGCGGATAATGGCTGAATAAAAACAAAAGAATAATGCTAAATGAATAATAAGGATTATGTCTCATACCTGGCGGAAGTGTGAAAGGTTCTGTTTCCTTAAACTAGTTTGTCATGCATTTCTTTATTTCAACACATTTAGAGGTAAATCCTAGTATTTTAAAATCGATTGACAGCACTAATAATTACATAGGCTGCATTACCTACACTCTCAGACAAAAAAGGTACAAAAGCTGTCACTGGGGCAGTACCTTTTCAAAAGGTAAAAATATGTACCATTTTGGTACTAATATGTACCTTCAAAGTACATATTAAGCACCCTTTAACCGCCCCAGTGACAGCTTTTGTATCTTTTTTGTCAGTAACTTAAAACTACTCTTTGCTTAAACGACTATTTGACTTTTGGTTAGCATTAAAGTCTAAGTGACATAATACAAAAGGAAAGTTGTTCCAAAGGCAGAATGAGATCTTAAGTTTTAATGAAGAAATATGATTGGTATGTATGCATTCATTTATTCTTTAATTAATTAATTTTATTTTAGATTTATGTATTTAGAAACATTCATGGATGAATCTGTAGTAGTAGTAGTAGTAGTAGTAATAATAATAATAATAATAATAATAATAATAATAATAAAATAGAAACATATTACATAAAACATGTTGACTTTTAAGTGTTTACCAAGTGAGTAAACTGTATTGTGGCTACTTCTGCAGTCTGGGCAAAGTAACCAGTCATGGCTAACTCTATTAAAGCTACTTTGATGTGCATGACTGGAATATCAAAATATTCTTAATGTGGTTGGATTTGTGCCATATGGGCAAAGCCCTTCTTTGCCCTGGAGTCCTTAAGATAATGCATTTGATAATAATAATAAATTAGATTAATCTTGATAGAGCATACAGTTATCAGCTGGTGTTTTCTCAGTTACTCTGGCATACATTAAGTGTTCACTTGCATTAACATATCTGTGGTTTGAAAATGAATTATTCATGTCAACATACTTCATTTAACACTGTTTAGCTCTGAGACTCAAAATGGAGTATTTGTTAAAGATTTTATCATAAGATGATCTGCAACTCCTTGCATTATGCCAAGAATGGGAATTCTCTGGTTTTCAGGTGCAGTTTCTGTAGGAGGACCTCGCATGCTCCTTTTATAGGTGCTTGGAGTTCTTCCAACATTTGGTTCAACATAATAGCAGGTTTAGCTCAATCTGATCAAACCTTGGCCATACAATTTGGTTTTAAGCAGTTTGAACATCTGAATTATAATGATTAAAGATGTCACACAAAGCTCACTCAAAATCATTTGTGGAACTAATATAAAATTTAGAAGCTAAATGTGACATCAACGTTTCTGGGGAACATGCAGAACTTTGGTTCTGCAGTGTACAGTAGTTAGTGATCTATATGACTGCAGGACAGACGTCTATTTGTACTTAATTCGAGTCAGCTATGTCCACAGATGGAGGCTCTCTAATACACAGACTTAATTGATAATAACATGGCCGCTGATTCAAATGATGATTGAGGTGCTTGTGGATTTCAGTAGGAAGCACAAGGAAATGTAACATTATGAAGCCCAGCAACTGCTGAGTGCAGCCTAGTATGCAAAGACACAAAAGGCAAGGTCTATCATTTTCCACTGGACTGCCAGCAAGAGACCAATTAAAGCCTCTTTCCATATGATTCAGACTTGTCATAAAGCGCTTCTAAACATTTAATAGGGTTGTTGACAGGAAATACTTTTGGGAAGTTGATGTCTTGAGGCATGCCATGAACATATCTAAAGTAAGATTGTGGTCATTATTTTAATTATTATTATGCATGCAGATGTGAGACTATGAATATTTATCAGTATTTTTGCTAACAATATATAAGGGAAAAGTCACATTTTTGCATGTAACTAGTGTGTTTAAATGTGTGATAAATGCATAAAATTAAATAGTAAAGATAAAAGGGTGACATTTTCCTAAAATGGTGATAAAATAAATGTGCCAAGCCTTATAGATCTAGAAGAAAACGCACATCTACTGCTGCACGCGTTACTGTGGGCAACAGTGCATTATTTTCTCACTAAAAAAAAAAAAGGAAAAAAAAGAAAAAATATTATTTGTCCGTTTATCCGTGTCCATAATAATTAGAAAACTACAAAACTGAGCTCAGTTTTGTAGACAAACATAAGAAAAAAGAGATGCTTTTGTTAATATATATTGTTGCATCATATGTTAATATCTTTAAAATTGCACGATAATGCTCGCTTTGTACAAAAAGGCTCACATTTAAAAGTCCAGAAGCATTAACGCTTTTCCATTTCAGCTCCGTGTTTCACTATAAATTACAAGGCGTTTGAGCAAATGCATGTGTCTAGTGATGAATGATCAGGAAGGTGGAAAAGAACATGACTGAAATCAGGAAGGGAGAAATTGATTGCCCATCGAAATGCATGCAAAACAAACGCACAAGCACAAATCCATAATAATCAAACGCGTCAAAACCACACAATTATCGCATTTGCAACAGATGATTCAAGCTGAATGGTTTGCATGCGCTCCGAATGTTGAAAGATTGTTTGTCGTGCCATTACGCACTTAAAACGCAAACCGACAGAAATGTTTCTTTGCTTCATGTTCTTACCCATGGCACTGGTTCTGCTCCAGTTGAGTGTTTAGAAGGTGATTCACTCCAGAAATCTCTCTGCGCTCTTTGGTGATGCTGAAGTGCAACTAAATAAAAGCGTCAGCTTATTGAGCGCAGTTGCGCGAGAGTCAAACTGACAAGCGTAACTACCAAAAACCGAGTTGATGTGTCAGGTTACCGATTCCCACGAATGTTAAATCGCGAGATGATGCGAACGTGATGAGTAAAGCGACAAAACAAAACGAAGAGAAGTTTATCAGGCGATAAAAGGCATCGTGATCCATACTGTGGCTGGGATGCTGGAATCTTCGGGACGCGCGCAGCTTCAGCACCGGTGAGTCTGAGGGACGTGTTGCATCCGCCGGTTACAGTGTTGCGCTGCGAGCGATTCAGGAGCGTCGCGGATGGACGGCAGCGATCACACGTCACGCGTCTGGGGGTGGCTGTGGTTTAGTGGTTTAATGATTGAAGATGATAGGCTGCAGGTTCTCAACTCAAACAAGTGTTGATTCATCAAATATTTCTGTTGTTTACCTGTAGACAGTTCAGAGTGACTAATTATGTACGTTTTAATGTTTCACCTTTATAGAATGAGTGAAATATCAAACATGAATTGTGTTTTGTATCACAATACTATTGTCAACATAGTGGTTAATTTCATTTGAATTCACAACTTTGATTTATAGATGTTACCAATTTGTTCATGTCACTGGGTGCTGCAAGAAAATGTATTAAATACTGTATTCTAGCTTTTTTTTTTTTTTATTGATTTTTCTTTTCTCTAACACATTCTTGCGATTATTTTAGTGATTTTATTTTCTGATATGTATTTATTTAATATATTTTTTCCCACAATTTCTTAGTGGATACTTTCAGCAGGTACAGTTGAGTCAATAACAATTATGAATTTAAATAGCCCTTGCAGAATCTTTAAAGGAATAGTTCACCCAAAAAATGAAAATATGCTGAAACTTTATTCACCAGCCAAGATGTAAATGAATTTGTTTCTTCATCAGAACAGATTTGGAGAAATTTAGCATTGCATCACTTGCTCACCAATGGCTCCTTTGCAGTGAATGGGTGCCGTCAGAATGAGAGTCCAAACAGCTGATAAAAACATCACAATAATGCACAAGAAATTCACACCACTTCAGTCCATCAACTAATGTCTTGAGAATTGAAAAGCTGTGTTTTTGTAAGAAACACATCCTCCATTAAGATGTTTTAACTTGAAACCCTCACTTCTGGCCAAAATGTGTGTCCATAATAACATCAAATTCCATCCACATATTCGTTTAGAACTGTTTTGGGCAGTTTTTGCTTGTGATTGGTCTGTGTATATTTCTCTCCTGAAATATGTTACTAAATTTGTCTAAATAAATGTAATCTTATAGGTTCTGCAAGGAATGTGCTTTCTACAATGAGAATGTCCACTTGTGGTTTGGCCAGACTGTGACAAATTGATTATCTGAAAAGAGGACAAGATCTAAGATCCATGTCCCATCCTGACTTCTCGTTTCAATAGGAAATAGATCATTACAGGAAAGAGAACTGTGTTTATCAAACCATTTCTTGGGTTAGTTAAAAGACTGATCCCTGAAGCGCAGAATAAGGCAGTGATAAATCAAGGTTTAAATATCAAAGTTTTGATGGCAAGGAGGAGGATACACATTTTGTATCCTCATGAGGTCTCATTTTGATGTCTAATGGCTTGATCTTACAGTACCTTACATCTTTTCTACTGCCGTCTGTAAATCCGGCAGAAGGCCATTATTAAGGTTTCATATAAAGAGATGATATTGGCAAAATGGGATCTATGCTCTTGAGCTACATTTGCATCAGATCTAGGTCTTTATGATATTTTACCGAAGACTTGCAATAGTTGCATGGACCACTTTATGATACTCTCACGGTGCATTTTTCATTTTTAAATCTTGACAGAGTTTGTCCTCATTCACTTTTTTTTTTTTTTTTGTGTGTATGGAAAAGAGTCATCCGCTTTTGTCTTCCACCAGACCAAAAAAGAAAGTTTGGGTTTGGAACGAGGAGGTGTAAATGATGACAAATCTTGCCTTCAACGAAATCAGTCTGTGCAGAATAAACAGCCATTTCTCATTGATTCCATGGAGGGCACTAAAAATATCTGAAAGTTTTATATGGCAGTATGATTTTAAAGTTTGCCCTGCAGAAGTTTAGGAAAGAAATGATCATTCATCGATGCAAAAGTGAAATCGCTTTGTAACGATTTGATGTGCCTTGAGGACTGTTTTGACTATTTAATGCTTCATTGAAATCACCCTTTGAATAAATTAAAGTTGTTGGCAGACAGTAGGCGATGCTCTCGTGATCTTTAATTGATGTCAAATGTAATTATGTTGTAATTCTCTCATCATCAGCCAAAGTCAGGAGTTGCTGTTGACTCACCAGCTAATCACAGATTAGCAGCACCATCATTTTGGACCAGAATCAGCTCTGATACAGAGCTATATGCGCTTAAAGTAACGTTTAAAGGTCATATTAACATGACTCATGTGATTACGGTGATCAGTGATGTCTTTGTCCCGGCTGAACATGGGTGTTGTATATTTAATCCAGAACACTCATTCTCAACCCCTCGCGTTTCTTCATTAAACATTGAATTACCTCTGTGCAGTCTCTGAGATAATAATAGATGTATATGATTAAATGTCAGTTGCATAACCTGTGAATTTACAGTATTAAGTCCTCAGCTGTTAAATGAAGGCTTGCTTGCTTTCTAATTGACCATGAGAGAAGTTCTTTAAGAGAGTTCAGTAAGAGAGTTGGGGAAAATTACATGATCATTATCAATAGAGCATTATTTGTTCATTATCCCTGCAGTTTCTTGCATATGCTGACAACTCAGATGTACAAGGTCATTTATTCTTGAAGAACAGTACAAAATTCTGTAATAAACACCCTTAAATATATTAAGCTCTTCATTTTACCATCTGCTTCTCATCACAAGTTTTCAGCAGTACACTGCTAGCAGCTATCATTGCTGTATTACCCTTTATATTACAATTGTACAACTTGTATCACTTGACTATCTATCTATAGAAAGAGAGAGTTGGGCACCATTCAGAATTCTATATTGAAAGTTTATGAAATGCCCTTTATGTTTCTTTTTACTTCCCAAATTTGAATTATGGTTGTAAACAGGATGGAGAATTGAAACAACAAATTTGAATTAAAATAGAGTGACACAAAGTCCCAGTGCTTTTCTTTTTCTTTTTTTTTTCTTCTATATATGTTTTAAAAATAAAATTAACTAATTTATCATTGGTGGTTATAATTTAAGTTTGTTTTATATATCTGAAAACAATGTGGCTGATATAAATTCCCTTTCTTGGTTTTCCAGTTTAACATTTTGTGTGTAATTGCCAATTCAAACTCTTAAGTTGAAAGTAATACAAATTCTTAAATTCTGAATATTGCCCAAATTGGTTGCCAGAGTATGGGCTGAGTATATGTGGATGCGAGGGTGCTGTATGCATGTATGTATATATTTATGTGTTTGTTTGTTTGTTTATTTATTTATTGTGTTGCAATATGGTTGCTTACTGGCCAGTATCTCTGTTATATTCTCAGTATGACTCAGGTGCCTCCTTAAATGTAGGCCTAATTGACTTTTTCTTTTTTTTTTTGCCCATTTCCGTCCAGGTGTTTAGAAAAGTAATAGCAAACCTCTCCGCTTGATTTGAGGAATCATTTACTGTATATCCTGTGCTGGGCAAGTAACTTCATAAGTGAGGTTCATACTTTTGCTGAGGGATTCGTTGAATGTGAAATGCCTTTGAATTTTAAGTAGTTCATATTTTTAAAGGGTTCAACTAGTCTCTCTCTCTCTCTCTATGCGTAAAATGAATAGTCAATAATACGCGGTGCTAGTGTGTTTTTTTTTTTTTTTTGTTAAATGCACTTATATGTATGAATCACAAAATTAACAGCACACAATGTCTTGCTACTGAATCCCCAAAGAATGCAATTTTTAAATGTCAAGGTGTGTAAAAAAAAAAACATCTCATATCAACAGCTCGAGTACACAGCGGTCTGTGTGCAGCTCCGTGAGCTCCCAGAGGATTCTTTTGGAGGGGAAAGTCAAAGTTTTCCAGCACCACAACACTTCCTGAGTTCAAAATGAAAACAACATCAATATTTGGAATGTAGCTTAAAGGTTAAAAAATCTGAGGCATCTAAAAGAAGCTTGTTTTATTATTACCGAGTCACTGAAAACGTGCCACTGCATTAAAAGGGTATTAAGGATTTATCTGGTCGTTTATCATGAAGCCTGACATTTTGAAGCAGTCATTTTGATATCATTTTCTTCTCAGTGAAGTTTTGCAAAGAGTCCAGATGTGAGAAAAGTGGAACTCCGGCACCGATTTAACAGCTAAGCTACATTTCATGCCATTTTTTCAAATCTTTATGGCTTCTCTTTTTGTGTCTAACGAAAAGGCAGAAAAGAGCTCCACCTATAACATGTAAAGCTGATATTGTAATCTGAAAGAGTGTACTCAGACCATAAGCCATAACTTTTATCCCAGTGCTTCTGATCACATTAGCTCTGGAAAATACAAGACCGAATCTCAAATTACTTGCCCTGACTTATGCAAGACTGTCTGCTTTGACCTCTGGGTAATTACTTAAATGAGCAGTGCCAGTTAACCACAAAAAAAATCTTTTCACTTGCATAATTACTGCTGTCAGTGCATGGTTTCTTCAGGTTATGCGTTTTTTCTTGACAATGACTGACACTGAGAATTGATTCTAAAAGCATTTAGTTCTTATTACCTGTGGCGACAGACTCATATGGACTTTATTCATGCACCCTTGGTATTTACTGGAGTGTTAACACATCTAACTTTTTTCCCCTGTTCACTAAACCTCTTAAACATTGTTCAGTGTGTCTCTATAGAGTGAACATGAATTAATAATCTGTGGTGCTTTAAAAAAATTCAAGTATAAGGAATCCTTGGAGAAAGGCATGACATTTATACATACTTTATTCTGCTTTATCAAGCGTCTTCATGTCATGCTCTAAGGTTTTGTGTGTACTTTGTGTTTGTGTGTGTATACGGCAGGGGTGTGTACCTTGACCTTTTACCGTCAAAAACAATATTGTAAACTCCTCCATGGCTTCATAAGATTACTGAGGCTGACAGAATGCACAAAAGTATGATGTTATGCAACCATAATGAAACCTAAAACTGTTAAGTAGTAACGCAACATTTCTGTAATACAAAAGTTCTCTGTCTGTCTGAGAAAAATAAATGCGGTCATTTCACTTGGTAAGTAATGGTACTTTGAGAAAATAATTTTTGGATGTTCAATACACCTGGTTAGACACCAAATTTAATTTAATGCAGGTGAAAACAAGGCTATGGCCGGCACTGTATAAAGATTCAAGATCATGTGATTTTCACAATTTTCAACTTTTCTTTTTTTTTCAGAAAGATGTTTTGTCAGATGAACAGTTGTTATGTTGTTAATCTACAGTACAGTCTAGTGAACTCACTGTACTTCTATCCATCACAGCCTCATTTTCAATCCTGTCAAAATTTAAATATGCAGAGAAAGATCTTTCTATCAGTGATTTCTATCACTTTATTTTATCTTTAGGTTGTTGGTTAAAGTTAGAATGACAGATGCTAACTTTGTCGCTAGCAGCTATACCATATAAGCGTTTATCATTGCTTAGAGGTTGCGGTGCTTGTAACAATTGTTATAAAATAAACATTCTGTGAATGAGTGGAAAGGTACATTTTTAGTTATATTTTTCCTTTTTTGAATAGGTCAGTTCAGTGAAAACATGAATTTATAGGAGAAAAAATGAGCAGACATGTTCAGAAAAGGACCTTGAGTGCTTGCACAAAGCACTAATGTCCGATAATTATGAAAGTAATGTATTTTTGTATTTGCTTGAAGACTCTTCTTGAAAAATCAGCTGTGAAAATATTTGTAATATTTTTCTTTTCATTTTTTGAACAATTTAATGTTAAATGCATTAGAACATGAATAGAATCAAGATGAATACATGATGTAAAAATATTGTTTGTTGTTATTCATGATACCTAATTACAGGGATAGTTCATCCAAAAATGATTTTTTTTTAATATTATATATAATAATATATTTTATTATATATAATAAATTTCATTTTGGGTGGCATTTTTGGGTTATCATTTTTGGTGGCATCTTGTGCCATACTAGTTCAAAATAAAAATGCACCCTTCACCAGGAGTTGGATTGACTGGCGATCTGGGCAATCATAACGTAGAATCTGTGATTTAAATTTTTTTTTCTGACAAACAAACCAGACAGGAGATTAACATCAGTGGACTTGAACTTGAAAAATGGTGTCTATTGACGTCTCTCCACAGCCAAAACAAGATGCCTTCTGATGTTCATTCATGTTTATTTCACACTTTAACTATTAAAGTGGAAGAGATGATCGGTTCACGTGACGCTTGCACTGAGACACTACAGTGATCTGTCATGAAACATTAAAGAGCCACAAAACGATACTTATTGCTTGAATTTCTTAAAAATGACAACATTTGAAAGTTGAGACTTTGTTTCATACTAAAAGTAACCCGCTCTATCTGATCTGTCGGCGCATTTTCGGTTTCCTCTTCGCTCTGCAATGTATTTTTCACTGCGTGAGGACATGATGTGCAGCGTGAGAGCGCCATGGCTTGTCGGATGTAGCAACAGTAACGAAGAGGGGTCTGGTCTTTGCGAAGGGTCAATCGTTCAAAGACATTTCTCAGTTGGACTTTATGAAAAGACTTAAATCACTGCAAGAACATGCTCAAGAGGTTGTTTCCCTAGTGCTAATGTACGTTTAGAAAGTCTCTTCCAGCGTAGACCGCAGGTGTATTTTTATTTCACCCACTGTGAGCGCTTAAACTACTCTGATTTGCCATAAAATGACCCACTGAGAGCACACCGTGAGCTTTCTTCATTCAAGATGGCGGAAAGCAGTGCAGAAATGGAGAATGATATCATTGCGATGCTTCAAAACACCCCTCTTGGACTTTATGAATGCTGCTGGAGGAATTAGCTTTCGCTGCGTCCAGTTAATCAGAGCGAGCGCTCTCTGTCAGGTCTCATCTGAAAGTAATTAAGAAATGGTTCGGAAGGCAGGAGAGCCGCCGGGCTGCCACTGCAGGAAAAGAGGGAAGAAGAGGGCCACGAGCCTGGAACGAGCGTGAGATGAGAAAGCTTTTAGTTCCTGGCAGGCATGAGGCGAGAGAGAGAGAATAGAACCTCAGGAATGAGTCTTTTGGATCGATGGAAGACCTCATGTGACACTTGTGAGCGTTTAGCAAGTTTTTCTCCCGTGGTTTGTTCTGAAAGGACAAAAATGAGAGACGCCCTGTTCCAAATTAGCTTTTGTTCTTGTTTGCAGTTCGCATCATGAAACCCTTAAAACATTTACCTAATCGATAATCTCTTACGTTGCAGTGAATGGGGAATACTGGTCAGAAAATGACAATATGCAATTTATCAGCCAGACAGCTCTCTGACTGCGTAATGCACCAAGCTATTCTGAAATGAGCCAGCTTTTGTCCCAAAATGGCAGAAAGTCATGGTAAACCTATGAACTCTAATCAACCCCTATTGAATATTGAATTCAAGCTGTTTGTGCTGCAATTTAAGGTTATTTGGAATTACAATAAGTTTCTTATGGTGTGATAAATGTGTATCAAATTTTCTGCAGTTGATTTATTCAGTCCATGGGAGACTGGAAACTTTTATGCCAATATTCATGATGCTTTCTTCCAATTTGGACCAAACAGCCATGTTATACGGCACTGATGTGGAATAAATACATGTAAATGTATATAAATAACAATTGCATTTCAATTCAATTGAATAAACTCTGAAACGCCGAACTATGGAAATGAGAGGAAACTGTCATATTTCTCACTTCAGACAGCACTCTGGGCTCAGTCCCAAAGGGAAGACATATTGCTTAGTTTATTGTGACACCTTAAGCATATTGTGCTGTCACAGGAAATAAATAATTTGTTCCGCCGCCCAATCGAAAAAAAAAAAATCAGCACAAAGTGGAAGATGTACAAACCATTCACACAAAAGGAAAAATTTTATTGCTTAGAGGTTGCTCTTGCATAGCTCTGGAGACGTAATTGAGTTCTCAGTTTCTGTAAAATGCCTTTTAGTCCTTTAGAGAAATAAAAGTTGACTTAAAACAGACAATTTTTGACTGACATACAGAGTATGGTACAGTAAAATTAATGTGGATATAATGGCTTATTTCATACATCATTTGGCCATGGAATAATTGAGATTGTTGTTTGCAGGCTTTGGTGTACTGGCAAATTTGAGCACATAGTTACCCTCTAAATGTTTATATCATTTTTTTTTTTGTTTTTGTTTTTGTTTTGTTTTTCCACAGAATAAAAGTAAAAATGCTAAAGTAAAAATCTATTAATTGATAAACTGTAATTTACCTTATTATTACTGCATATGTGAAAAATGGTTCAACAATGCATTGCATGTAATTTTACTGTTATATACTCTAAAACATATGTTTTTTTGGAAGTAAAAATTATAAATGACTAAATAATAATAATAAAAAAAATAAATAAAATACATTTAAAAAATCCTTGTTTTCTCTTTATTTGATGTCACTGCTGTTAAAAGACAAGCAGACACAATTGAGAAATGAAAAAGGTTGGTAATGAAAGGAGTGAAATTATTTTCTTATGAAATTAATTTCTCATGAGGCCAAAACTCAGAAACCCTCGCAAAACAGATGCCATGCAATAAAACCATAAAACTAATCTGGAGAAGAGATCTCCAAAGACAACAAACAGCACCACTCCGCTTGTTCATTTACGACTCCCTTCTCCCTCCTGCCCTCTCCACCTCTCCCTCTTTACCCCAAAGGTTTTCACTCAAAGTTCATTAAGAATATGTATATCCCACATATCATGTAACCTGTGAACCTGTTGTTTTTCCCTTTCATGTTTGGTGTCATTTTAAAGGTCTCTGTATGATGGGTAAATTGGTAAGTTTAGAACTTACGAGTTTGTGTCCGTGGATTCACTAAAATCGGCCGAAGTGTAATTCCTGTGCGATACCTTTTCCTGTGCTTTCCTGTAGCTCAAATAGTAGAGCATGGCGCTAGCAACGCCAAGATCATGGGTTCAATTCCCAGGGAAAGCAAGAGCTGATAAAATGTAAAAATTGTAACTTGAATGCAATGTAAGTCGCTTTGGATAAAAGTGTCTGCTAAATGCATAAATGTAAATGTAAATACCTGGTCCCTAATGAACAAAAATTTGAAAGTAGGGGATTTCCAGAATAATCAAATATCTAAATGAATATACAAATCGATATCTGTGATCAGTTTTTAATTAAGAATATTGCCTAAATTTAATGATCACTTGAAATTGGAGTCATATTGAATACGGAGCTAGACTAAAATTGAAGCTAATTCCAGATAAATTCAGAGGTGCAAGGAAAAGACCGAACATGCATTAAACCTTCGACCAGGCTGCTGGATTCCGTTTTTTGGGCTGGTGGGTGGAACCTTACAGTAACACTGTAGGGATTAATTCTCTCTATTATCTAGCTGCTATTATTAACATATTGGCTGTTTATTAGTACTTATAAAGCACATTCTGCATGACCATATTCTACATCCCTAATCCTAAACTTAACAACTACCTTACTAACTATTAATAAGCAGAACATTAGGAGTTCATTGAAGCAAAAGTCATAGTTAATGGTTTGTTAGCAAGAATTGGACCTTAAAATAAAGTGTGAACAAAAGGTTTTTGTTGTGATTTGATTTAAAGAATAAACGAAGCATTGATGATGAGTCTATAGAGTTAGAATAGGTTGTTTGGTTGTATCGTTGTAGCATTGTAAAATTGCTATTTCCCATTCATGTTGACCAGTCCACATTTAGAGTTAAACTCATCATAAAACAAAGTTTATCTTGAGGCATTCAACTATTTTGCTCAAGTTTAAAGTTTTGTAACTCATCTAAAAAAAACAAGACATCAAACTATTTCCTCAAACGTAGAGGAGAGTATCGTCCGAGTCCACCAGCACTGTGACATTATTCTTTCCCCCTCAGGTTTTTCTCTTAATCTCAAATGCAAGTCTGTCAGTCCCGCTTCAACCTTGAAATGCACCTTATTCAAAGTCTTTCTTTCACCATCTCGTACCTTGACTCTCAGTACTGACTCACCGACCAGTCCACATCTCCCCATATAGCCCTCTTGACTCATCTCTGTAGCTGATATAAATATATAGTTCAGTCATGAAACTCTATATGGCGCAGGCTGACGGGTTGTTAACGTAACTGATGATATTCAGAGAGTTAAACGACTTGGCACAAGCTGATTGGTTCATGATGCATATGCAGCCAAAAAGCTTACAGCCTTGCATTTATTTGGCTGGCTAGCATTCACTTGAGATTCCTGCAGCACGCGTTTTCAGAGTTTCTCTGAAATCCTCCACCTTCCCCAGCTCCACCTTATAGATTTACTATGGGTTATTTTATATGCTATTTCTGCAGCAGCAGTATGTCTTAAATACTCACGGCACCATATTGCCATATGCATTGGCAGTAGCAAGTTCCTGTACCTGCTTGAAGCAGCAGTGATAATCTACACCTACAGCAATAACCAACAGCAGCAGCTTAGCAGATCTATTCCGCCAAGACCAAATATCCATTGTCATATCCATCACCATGCTAAAATCTTCAGGGAGTTGTCATGATTGAACTTTAATATTACGTTGAGACATCTTTCAGTTTTAATGAAGTGTTTTTATGATTTAATGACCAGTCTCCTGTGGTTTCAGATAGTTTTGAAGAATGAAATGTTATGTTCAAGCACTGGTGTCCACCATGCTAAGTGTTGTTTTAAGGTTGCTACAGTAAGTTGCCAAGAGTGGATTCAGCCTAGAGTTGCTATGTGGTTGCTACGGTGTTCTAGCTGGTTGCTAGGTTGTATATTGTCCACCCTCAAGTATATATTATATTCTAGTCTCTAGATATGAGTTGTGTTCATCATTTTAATGCATTTTCAGCTGTTTTATTATCCATCAGGTGAGGGTGCATATCTGATTGCTAAGAAAAGTAATAATACATCTCTATTATAAGCTGCATGATTTTAGATATAATTCATTTCTGTAGCACAAATGATGTGGAATGAGTTATGAGCCGGAGTTTTAATACTGAAGGTCAGTGGTTTACAATAAACTCTTATTCTAAGTCAATGTAGTTACATTGTTTGGCCTTTTTATTCATGTATTGGTGAGGAAAATGGAAACAGGATATAATATGAGCCAAAACACATGCAAACTGCTAGTAAACAGGTTAAATATGACAGCGCAACCTTGGTTCAAAAATGAGAGAACAACTTTCAATACACTGCAGTTTCCAGTTGAAATGAAAACTAGTGGCAATAAAACACCATTAACATTCAATTTCACACAAATTATGATTAAACGGGCTTTAATAAAAGCTTATTTTCATATGCTACTTTGGAAAATACCATGTTATATGACCTTTAAACACTTTTATAATGCACTCTCAAAAATAAAGGTTATTTACTGTCATCTGCAGTTTCATGAAGAATCTCAAACATCCATGCATTCTTAAAAATAAAGGTTCGTTTTTATTAGCATTCATAGTTCCACGATGATCTTTTAACATCCATGGGACCTTACTGTTGCTTCTTTATAATGGACAAAACATTCATTAATTTATCAAAATGTTCTTTACACTAAGAGATTATTATTCTTTTTTAAGAACTTTTCACTGAAAGGCCCTTTGAGGAACCAAACAAACAATTTAATATACATATGCAAATTGAATGTAACCTGTAGATTATCTTTTTGAAATAAAGGTACAAAAGCTGTCACTGGGGCAGTACCCTTTCTAAAGGTACTAATATACACCATTTTGGAACTAACATGCACCATGTAGGTGTAAATAGGTTACAAAGGTATATCGTTTGAGAGGATACTGCCCCAGTGACAGCTCTTACCTTTATGCCAAACCACAAATCTGGAAGTAAACCTCAAACTTCATTGGGATAGAATATCTTCTCACAGCTTGTGTGGGTCTATACTTTGTTGAGGTTGGAAATGGCAAATCGTTTGAGCAGAACAATGCAGTATTTGCTAAACTTTCTGTGAACGTCTCTGTCAATATGCTTAAAATGAACCATTATTGCATTCACAGTGATTCTAGCGTTTCTAAAACATGCCCTTGTGTTGTGGTACCACTTGTCGCTATCGGGAAGAGGTGAACCTTTTGAAAACATCACATAGAGTGGATGACAGCCTCACTTGATCAATGACGTGTCCTTTATGAGAGTTGAGATGAAAGGTACAATAATACTCTGGTGCGTATGTTTGTGTGGCTCGAACAAATGAATACGTTCTGTTCTAGTGTGCAGCTCTTGCTATTGTGTTCATAATTTGAAATATGACTACAAAACAATAGCTCATCCCATCAACGGCACACCAAGTGCAACTGGAATGCTTTTTTTTCCTGATTTCTGAACTGCCCTGAAATGACTGTTTGACAGTGACTATCAAATCCTCTTCATCTGTTTGCCGTCTTTTATTTAGTTTGATGAACTGAAGCGGAGCTCTTCTTACATTGAAGGAGCGATGCTCAAGGACATGTATACACTGGCAGCTAACGCTAACTGTCAATAAAATGTGAAAGCCTGCTCTCTGAAAACAAGCATGTTTAAAGGTGATGTGTGTTATATTTTCAATGTTAAAACACTTTCTCCATTTATTGTTTAAGAGTGTAAACACTCTGACTCCCACAGCCACATCTAGAGACCAGACTATCCTGGAGGCTTGAAATGCATTTCACCTAGCAACCACCCAGAACACCCTAGCAACCGCATAACAACACATTGGCATCTTTGTTGTCAGTTTTGCATGGGCAAACACCACTTAAGTCTGTTCAGGGTTGTTCGATTTCGTTTGATGCCGCCAGTGGCGCAGAAATTGCACTCTTCACCTTCAGCAATAGAGTTCATCACACTGATGGATTGAATCCAGTGTAATTCTCTTGTTTTTCCTTTTTTGAGGTTACCATCGGGAGCAACGTGTCAAACGTCTTTAGAAAGTGCATGTGTAGATCTCAAGACTTTTCACAGTTATGTTGTATTTGTGGCTCCTCTTCGGCTTACTGCCGCCCACATATGAGATGCTTCGCTCTCTCCCGCTCGCTCAAAATCTCCACTGAAAGCAAATAATGGCTCAAGAAGTTCAGAAATTGGAGATATGGGAATTGAACTCAAACCTGTAATGCCTTTGTGGACTTTCTTTGGTTATTATTTTTCAGGTTAGATGTCCGTCTAGCGGTTTCATCTCGACTCTGTCATTTGGCCTTTAAGAGAAGGTTAACACGCATGGTGCTCTGTGTCTGAAGTGAAAGTGTAAGTAATACCACATAATCATGTACTGCGGTCTCTCAGACACGTGTTATGTGTCTCTCATGACTATACGAACAGCTTTTTTTCATGGAGCTATACATAAGATGACAGTGCACTGAACCGTGGCATTATCCCACAGATTGTAATGTGTTTTGCACTGTCAAAACTATTGTGTATCAGTGGAAATCTTCAGTGTTAATGTCAGCCTTGGTGAAGCAATAACCCACAGAAGGCCATGTGTTACACTGATTTTCAGATTGTGGCTAAGAAGACACTAATGAATGCCCTATAGTGCTGTTGCTTAAAAAAACAACAACAACAAAAACACACACCGACTACCGCATTGTAGATTACTTTTACATATTTACACTTATTAATACAAATAATTAGGAGTATTTGCATATAATGGATATAAATATTATTTAAACCTTTTAGAATGTGTGTGTGTGTGTGTATGTATGTATGTGTGTGCACACACATTGACATCTACAGTATTATATTTATAATATTTATATTTAACATAATGTATTTATTTATCAAATAATAAATTATGATATTATTAATGTGTTATTAATGATAATTAGGAGTATATACATTTAATGCATGTGAATGTTATTTAAACATTTCAGAAACGTGAAGTGTGTGTATATACACATTTGTGTGTACATATACCAAGATCTATTATATTTGTAATATTGCATATTTAATATAGAAATGTGTTGTTTTGTCTTTATTATATATTATTATTATTATTATTATATAATTATTTTTATCTATTAATAATAATAATGTGGATCATATATATATATATATATATATATATATATATATACACACACACATATACAGTAGTCAACATTTGAAGTGGATCAAAACCTTTCATCAAAGTTGTCCTAAAACCTAAAACCAAAATGCGTTCTTGTGTTAGGACAACTTTGATGAACTTTTTTGATCCACTTCAAATGTTGACTACTGTATGCTCCTCATTTTTATTATTATTGTTGTTGTTGTTAATATAGTTAATTGATAGATTGAACCACCATGTACTTCCTCTGCACCTCAATGACATTTTGTGCTTTATGAAAATAAATTCAAGGAAGTAGCGTGTAGCAACCTAGAACCGTCCCAAAGCAGCTAACTACACCCCTGAAAGGTCAGGTAATGAATTAATGATAAAGCTGAGCTGAGTGCACAGGACTGGTTGTATGGCCACACTGCACAAGCTCTGCTAAAATGATGCTATAAAGCAGAATAGTTTGAGAGTTTGGCCATTTGCGCACAGTTATTGAGCTTTGAATTTTCCTCGTAAATCCACAGGCAGAGGGAGGCCGGTGTTTTAATTTTGAGTCTCAGTAGGAGCTGTGCCCTGTGGCATCCCTTAAGCCTTCTATGGGTGGCACAACGTGCCAGAAATTCCCAATCATGCCAGAGTCAAGGAGATTAATGAGGTGGCATTATCTTTTAGAGGGATCATGTCATGCATTTCTTCACTTATAATGTTAGAAAACTTTATTTTTTGGTGTGCCAAAACAGTCGTAGTTTAATTTATGAACATTTTCTACCCTTTCTATGACTCATAGACATCTTAAAGGCACAGCAGCAAAACAACATGTGTACTCACTTTCTTTGCATGTGAAATGAAATACAGCTTGACAGCAATCAGCACTGATTCATATGTTCAAATTTCACTTAAAGGGATAGTTCACCCCAAAAATTTAATTGGATGCCCTGGGGGTAAGCAGATAAACATCAAATTTTCATTTTTGGGTGAACTATCCCTTTAATTATAGCTGTGTTGATTGTGTATGTTCTTGAATAATGTATCAAGGTTGGCATTTATTTTTCCATGTATTAGTAATTTTTCTTGGTGTCAATACACTGAATGCATGCATGCATCTCAACACAGAGATATTGCATGTGATATACAAACAACTACCAACCTACTTTAACTAACTAACTAACTAACTAACTAACTGACTGACTAAGCTCTTACCAACCCCAATGGGGTATTTTATTTTATTTTTATAAAAAGGTTATTATGCTCACAGAGGCTGCACTAATTTGATCATCATACAAAATACAGTACAGAGTAATACTGTGAAGTATTATTGCAATTTCAAAAAAAATTCTATTTGAATATATGATTTATTCCAGTGATCCAAGGCAGAATTTTCAGCATAATTACTCCAGTCTTCAGTGTCACATGATCCTTCAGAAATCATTGCTGACTTGCTGCTCAAGAAACATTTCTTCTTATTATTAATATCAAATGTTAAAAACAGTTGTGCTGCTGCTTCATATTTTTGTTCATATTTCAGGATTCTTTGATGAATAGAAAGTTCAAATTTATTTATTTTAATCTTTAAATCTTTACTAACACTTTTGATCAATTTAATTAATCCTTTCTGAAAGAAAACTATTAATTTGTTTTAAATCTTAAAAAAAAAAAAAAAAACCTAACTGACCCCAAACTTTTGAACAATAGTGTAATTTCAAAACCATAAGGGTGGAAATAGCAACTGGATGCAATCCAGAGTACATTAGAGTCCAAATTGGATCACTATTAACAAAATATGCCCAAAAAGTCAGAGACGGGACAAGATGCCAAAAGCTGTTTTTGCAGCTTAATGCTTTTAATGAATGCTCTTTATGGACCGGGGTGGAAGTTTTGATGTCTTATGTTCATAAAACCAAAAACTTTTATCTCAGAAAATGAGAAAAAAATGTGATTCCACATGATATGACCCCATTAACAGTCTCCAGTAAATGTGGACAGTAAAACGCACCATCTTTGCCTATGCAGTTCTTGTGTGCGAGTATCTGAGCAGAATCTGGGCCGTATCGGAGCCCTTCTGCATGCTGATGTAATGAATAGATGCATTTGTTAGCCAATGTGAACAAGCTCAGTGTTTCTCCTCGTACCCGGAGTCTCTCACAGGCGGTGTATTTTCACATTCAGCGCATGGCTGTAAAACCCATTATAGAAGCTGCTGAATGATTTACTTTCTGATCAGAGAAACCTTTTAAAGTTTAAATGAACTGAAGTAAACATATATGCTGCTGATGGCTAACTTTTATTTTCTCAAATGTGCAAAATTGGTCAATTTACACTGATGTAATGCGTAAAATGGAGTAAATGTTAAAGAATAATCCAGATAGAGTGTGAATGATGTTTGCCTGTACGGAATGTGCCACCATGATGCAATGCTGTTGTGATTGTTGTTGGACTTATTACTGGACTTATTCTAGCAGCAGATGTAAATCCACACTGTAAGAGATATAAAAATCCACAGAGAAATAGCAAAGGTACTGGTAATTTTCAACACCAAGTGGGGTGGGGGTGGGGGAACAATATGGAAAATTCCTTCGTGTTAATTCAGTACAATAGGACCTATATTTATAGACTGCTCAATTTTTTTTTAAAGAGTTGTGCTTAATATTAAGTCTGCTTTTTTTTTGCACACCATGAGATTTTTCCAGGATCCTTTGATGAATAGAAAGTTCAGAATGACCTTTTATGTCTTTACTGTCACTTTTGCTTAGTTGAATTCTTCCTTGCTGAATAAAATAAATTTTTACACACACACATTGGTATTGGTGGTTTACGGGGACTCTCCATAGGCGTAATGGTTTTTACATTGTACAAACTGTATTTGCTATCGCCCTACGCCAACCCTACACCTAAACCTATCCCTTGCAGAAAACTTTGTGCATTTTTAGATTTCTAAAAAGCACCATTTAGTATGTTTTACGAGAACATAGGCAGTGTCCTCATAAACCACCTTCACCTTGTAATACCTCTGTCATACCCATGTCATTATACAAATTTGTGCCCCCGTAAACCACCCAAACCAGTACACACACACAGACACACACACACACACACACACATCATCTTACTGATTTCAAACCTTTAAACGATGGTGTAATTACAAAAAAAAAAAAATGTAAGTGGAATTGCAACTGGGTGCAATCCAGAGTACATGAAGCATTTTTCTCTTGACAGTTGAGTCTGAACTGTCTATTAGTGCATTCTGAAAAATGTTCCAGCTATAATGGAGTATTTTGGATGACTTAGACGAACAGTTCCTATGATTTCAGCATTTTAATGAGTGAAAGAAGAAGGTTATGTTCAAGCAGATGATTTTACACAATGCAGATATCTAATGCACTGCTAAATACAGTATCTTTGACTATTTTTAGTTGTAGAAGGTGTTAGAGTTGGAGTTAACGGCCATTACTCAAACTAGATTTGTACATTTTCTGCAGAATATGTGAGTGGTGCTTACCTGTGCAAAACTCAGCAGCGCTGTGCTTGTGTGCTGTGGGTGGCTGCGGCAGCAGTGCAACATACCTGCTCTGGGAGCTTTTTAGTGTGTTGCTATGCGGTTGCTAGGGTGGTCTGGAGGTTGCTTATTAGCCCAAGCCAAAAGAGCCCATACTCAAGTCTATGTGATATTCTGCTCTCCATATACAGCCCAGGTCCCTCCTTCAGTATGAGTCTGTGGGGTTTTAATACTGGCATGTCTGTTCTTGATTGCTCATGCAAGCGCTTATTTCATTTCCAAGAAAAGCCTCGTTCCCTTGTGTTGTAAGCTGTAGATCATATTCTAAATGAATTTCACTGAAGGATGATGCCATCCAACACACTGGGGTGTTTAATGAGAAATTATGAATTGATATAGAGTGATTCACTGATTAGCTGTGCTTAAAGCCTTTAGAATAAGATGAATCAGAGGATGAAAATAGCATTGGTCATGTGATCAAAACTATTGGCAGCTCTTTTTTGTAATCTTTACACATAGGCTACATACAGTATGGCTTTCATTCCATATACATGTAATTGATAAAATATCTGAAAAAAAAAAAAAAAAAGCCTGTAGATTTGCAGCTAGAACAATAATTTATTTTGTTTATTTATTTATATATTTATTTATTATATTTTTACTCGGATCCTTCACCTTACACCTTAGCATTTGCGCAACACGCTAGAAACCACCCACAGAACCCTAATAACTGCATATCAACATTCTAAAATCCTTAATTCTAAAAACCATACCATCACCTTGGCAATCACCTACAATGCCCTAAAAACTACATAGCAGCATATTAGCAATATGGCTGCACGATATATTGCATGTGATCGTCGTGCACATCTCGTCAGTAAAGAGTGATCACAGAACTGGTGTTGTGCCCATTTTTGACCCCCTGCCAAATTATTACCCCTCTCGTTGAAATCGCTATCTGATTGCCTAATCCTAACCCTACCCCTAATCCTAACCCCTCCCCCACACCTAACCCTAACACCTACCAATACTATGGGGGTCAGAATTGGGCACAACACCAGTTCTGTGATTAGTAATAAATCTCCGTCAAATGGAGATTTCAAATGGAGCGCCATTTAATACACAGAGCCGTAGTTCACCGACAAGCTACGCAATTTGCACTCAGAATCGCAGATGTCACCCTTCAATCATATTGACTCTCACACTACACAGACTGTTTCACATTACCTTGCACTACAATTCCCTTCAGCCATTGCACTGACGACACACACAGCTGATTGCACTGATCACACTGATCACACACCCTACATAAACCATGGACTTCCTCTTCCTCTTTGCCGAGTATTGTTTAACATCTGTCACTGTGATAGCTACTCTACGGAGCCTCTCTTAAATTTTCCTAATCTAGTCCAAGTAATAGTCTTGCCTGTTTTCCTGTGTTTTTGATTCTTGCCTGTTTATCTTAGATTTACCCTTTGCCTTCCCTTTAGGACTCTGTTTGCACCTCTCTTGGACTACTGCTCGTGTACCTGGATTATCTCTCTGCCTTGTCCTATTGGATATTGTTCGCCGATCGAAGACCCACGCTTGCCCTAGGACTACACTTTGTCTTGTCCCTGCCATACCTGTTTGCCGTTGTTTGACCCTGCCTGTGATTTAACTGTTTATTAATAAAGGCTTGCAACACCCTGGCAACAGCCTACGATACCCTAAATCTGCATAACAACAAATAGCAACCCTGGCAACCACTCACAATGACCTAAAAATGGCAGCGCTACATTCTAAGGCCCCGATCACACCGAACACATTTTTTGCAGTGAGAGGCACCTTTTTTTAATTGTTTTCTGTTGGCAGTGAGTGTTCTGCGTGCTGTTTATGTGCCCTGGGCGCCTCGCGTTTTTGCCGCCTGCTGGAGATAGGTATAAACAGAGGTTGGAGTCAGCTCCAAATGGGTGGTACTTGTTAATATTCCCTACACCAAACCCAACCCTAAACCTACAGTACCCTCCCTCTTGGAGATCTCCCAACCTACTTGCGGCGTAAGTCCCTCCCACTTGGAGGTCTCCAGGCTGCAGCGATATATATACTTGGCCTTCTGCGCCTTGTGTTTTTGTGGGAACGCTCTGAGCGCCTGAAGATGCGAGCGGAAAAGCGCCCCACATCATCGCGTTTTTTTCCATTGTCTGAATGAATGAATGGAGAGGCGGGCTTTCCATTATGGTGATGAAAGTTTACCGTTGCTTAGAATGTCCGGAGACTGCAATGATGGATGAGAAACTTGTGGTGTCTGTCGTGGGTTTTACCCGGAGCTGTATTTTTTAAGGTTTTTGTTAATATGACAGTTTACTTAACAGCAAAAAACAAAGATTTTAGAGCGCTCATGCTATAATCCTTTGATTAGACTGACAGGACAACTGATTTGGTGGTTGCCTAGCAACATAAAAAAACGCAGCGCTCTGCTCTTTTTTAAAAGTCACCAAGAAAGGCAGTGCGGTGCGCCTCACGTTTTCAGAACTAAAAAACGCGTTCGGTGTGATCAGGGCCTTAAGCCCTTAGTTTGAAAAACCTTGAATAAAGGTTAGACATACAGTAGCATCACCATGGTAACCAACCACAACATCCTAACAACATTCTAAAATTCTTAATTCTAAAAAAAAAAGACTAAAAACTTTGCAACCACATAGCAACACCCTAGCAACAGCCCACATCACCCTAACAGTGAGTTGCAGTAAGTTGTGCTCCAAAAGTCTAGCATAGTTTTTATAATTAATAAAGTGATTAAACGGCAGTCCGGTCGATCTCTCATTATTACACAGATCTGAACAAAGCTTGACTATATTTAGGCATTGTTTTATAAACTGTACATTGAAAAGCCCTCTTTCGTGATTTAGAGCTCATACATTCGCCTCTTGGCACCTCATTTTTCATGTCACCAAGATCATCACGGTGGCTTGGATAATATTCCGATTATGGAGCTTGACCATGAGCTTTCCCCTCCGGCTGAAGTCCTGCTCAGCAACCTGCTTTTGATAAGTCAGTTCTATGAAGTTTCCTTCCAGGTAAAGCTCGGGTACAAAGTCCATGTACAGGATGGACGTTTTGGAATCCTTAAAGTAATATGACTCAGGAAAATAATTTGGTTTGGGACAATTGTTCCATAAAGAATGTTGTGCAAATTTCCTTCAAGTTTCTGTTTGTTTGACTCTGTAGACAATTATGTAGCACAAACAGAACTGTCAGTCATAATTTCTCTTCTGGGTGGAATTTAGACTTTTAAATCATATGTTTGTAAATAATACAGCAGCGTGATTCCTTGTGATAGATTGTGCTGTTGGAATGCATTGCCAAACATGATGTATAACCCCATTACAAGACTCAGCCTGCATCAAACATCTTTACAGACACAAACATGGAATATTCCAATAGGAAGGTTTCACTTGTTGAGTGTGTTTGTGAGATTTGAATAGCATGAATAATTTATTTCAATGTCATAGTGGAAATGAAAAATGTGGAGCTCGGATCTCTGACCAACAGGGGGCCGGGACCGTTTGAGTGCTTTTATCCAGAACCTAAATGCACATTTAATGTTATTCAAGCTAGATACATATTTCAGTCCTTTGATATTAAAAAGATAAAACTCACTATGGGACGTATAATTAGAAGTACACTAGTGTTAAGCACACACATGTTCTGATTTAAAATGCAATCTGACAACAGTCTCCTCTTTGATTTCAGGATCTGACATCAATGTATCGCGTCTGTGGCATGCTGTCAATGGCCACCGCAAATTTCAGCTCAAGCCAGAAAATTCCACCCACAGGAATTATGTCAGTAATCCATGTGCAAAGCGTAGAATAATAGACTAATATTAAATGGATTATTCAGGCAGTTATTAAATATATTACATATTAAATATATTACATAAATATCTATCTTAAAAAATACATAGTATGCATTATATGTATAAATTATATGTATACAGTGTATATATATATATATATATATATATATATATATACACACACACACACACACACATACACAGACACACACACACACACGCACATATATATATATACACACACACATATACACACATATACAGGCGCATCTCAAGAAAATAGAATATCGTGAAAAAGTTTTTTTTTTTCTGTAGCTTATTTCAAAAAGTGAAACTTTCATATATTCTAGATTCATTAAATGTAAAGTAAAACATTCCAAAAGCTTTTTTTGTTTTAATTTTGATGATTACAATTTACAGCTCATGAAAGTCAAAAATCCAGTATCTCAAAATATTAGAATATTTCCTAAGATCAATTAAAAAAAAAAAAAAAAGGATTTGCAAAACAGAAAAGTTCAAGTTCTTTAAAGTATGTTCATTTATGCACTCAGTACTTGGTTGGGGCTCCTTTAGCACAAACTCCAGCATCAGTGAGGTGTGGCATGGAAGCGATCAGCCTGTGGTACTGCTGAGGCACTATTGAGCCTTCAGCTCGTCTGCATTGTTGGATCGACTGTTTCTCATCTTTCTCTTGAAAATATCCCATAGATTCCATATGAGGTTCAGGTCAGGCATGCTGGCTGGCCAATCAAGCACAGTAATATCATGGTCAGCAAACCACTTGGAAGTGGTTTTGGCACTGTGGGCAGGTGCTAAAGTCCTGCTGGAAAAGGAAATCAGCATCTCCATAAAGCTGAAAGGACTTTGGACCACTAAGCAACAGTCCAGTTCTTTTTCTCCTTAACCCAGGTAAGATGCTTCTGACGTTGTTTCTGTTTCAGAAGTGGCTTGGCAGCCCTTTTCATGAAGACATCTGAGTGTGGTGACTCTTGATGCACTGACTCAGGCTTCAGTCCACTCCTTGTGAAGCTCTCCCAAGTGTTTTAATCGGCTTTGATTGACAGTATTCTCAAGCTTGCGGTCATCCCTGTTACTTGTGCACCTTTTCCTACTCAATTTCTTCCTTCCAGCCAACTTTGCATTTAATATGCTTTGATACAGCACTCTGTGAACAGCCAGCCCTTTCAGTAATTACCTTCTGTAACTTATCCTCTTTGTGGAGGGCGTCAATGATTGTCTTCTGGACCATTGCCAAGTCCTTCCCCATTATTGTGGTTTCAAAGAACAAGAGATACCCGAAATTTCTACTGTAGGGATGGTCATTTAATGAAACTCAAATGTAAATATTCTGATATATTGAGATACTGGATTTTTGACTTTCATGAGCTGTAAGCTCTAATCATCAAAAATAAATAAATAAATAAATAAAAAAATAAAAACTTTTGAAATGTTTTACTTTACATGTAATGAATCTATAATATATTAAAGTTTCACTTTTTGAAATATGTTACAGAAAAAAGTAACTTTTTCACGATATTCAAATTTTTTAAAATGCACCTGTGTGTATACAGTGTATAGATAGATAGATAGATAGACGTACAGACAGACAGATAGACAGACAGACAGACAGACAGACAGATAGATAGATAGATAGATAGATAGATAGATACATACATACATAAATAAATAATGCATACTATATATTACTGTAATATAGTAAAGTGTTTATATATTATGTATTAAACATTACATAAGCAGTAAAATATATATTTTGCATTTATTTATGTAAACTGAAGAAATTAAGATAATTTAACAAAAAAGTTTCACAATTTTGCTTTTTAGCTGTTCAAGTTACACTCATTTACATTAGGTTTAAAAAACAACAACAAAAAACAGTGTTTCTTCAACGCTGCATACAGATCTGAGTAAAACAGGCTACATTGTTTTTTCAGTTTCTCTATATGATGTACACTGCTCTAAATGTATACTGTCCCCACGAGAAGGTCTTTCCAAGCGTGCTGAAATTGTATGAGCTATAAAGCCCAGAGAGGATCCATGAGATGCTTTACAAGGCTTCACAGCGCATTTGCAGAGCACAGAGCCCAAATATAAAAATAAATAACATACTGATTAAAAAAAGGTTGTGACTCATTGAGAATCCATCAGATCTGGAGTTGAATGTCCTGTAAATGCTTGTTATATTACCATAATACAGCCCTTCATAACTGCAGCCTTAAAATAATAACTGATCTTAGCAAATAATTAATAATTCATTTCATAATTCTCGCGTTCATTATTACCAGCTTTTACATTTAAATAATTTATCCATTAAAAGAGAGAATTACTTTAGATCAATAATGAAGTACATACTGCTCTAATACTAGTTAAGGGATAGTTAATCAAAAATTAAATAAATAAATAAATAATTGGCCATTATTACTCCTACTGTACTTCTGTGGAGGAAAGAATTGGGTTGAAACTACCTCTATAATTTCTCTGAGGTTAGGCATATGTTTTGTTTAGGATAGGTGTGCTTAAATTTAAGTTTATGTCTCAGTACATGAAAACAAATAAAATAAATAAAGATTTTTTGGTAACACTTTATTTTGATGGTCCCTTTTGAACATTCTGTTGACACTAAGTAATATTGCAACTACATGTCAACAAACTCTCATAAGAGTATTAGTAGACTGTCTGCTTCATATCTACTAACTCCTTATTGTGTTGGTCTCCCAACAGATATTCTACTGACTATAAGTAACTTTGCAAGAACGTGTCAACTTAATCTAACCCTAACCCTACCAGTCAACTAATACACTACTAACACTCTAATGAGTGTCAGTAGAAATGTAGTGCAACATTACTTATAGTCAATAGAATGTGTTAAAGGGACCATCAAAATAAAGTGAAACCGATTTTTTTTTGCTCATAAGTTTAATCACCCCTTGCGGAATATGCAAGATATTCATAATATTATCAAAATAAGAGTGATCATAGAAATAGCATGTTATTGCATTTTCTTTAGTGCAACTAAAAATCTAGTTCTCCTTCAATTATGTTCATATTGAGGGCAATATTAAACACCTGAACCCATTTTGCAGGACAGATTCATCATCTCATATTTTATAGGCAAAAATTCGTCTTACTCTGTTTAGCTGTTTTCAGCACCTTCAACACCTAAAATAACTTCAGCCAAGACACTTTCACAACAGTCACGATGTAAACATGCAAAACAACTGACTTCTCAAAATGAACAACTATCATCACAAAATATAAAACAGTAACTGATTTTCCAGGTAACAACACAGAGTATTAAGATTCAAGGGTGTGTAAACTTTTGAACTGGCTAATTTGTGTGAATTCAGTTATTATTTTGTCTTGTCGACTGTATGTAAACATCTGTTATGAGTAACAGCTTAATCAGGACGGTAATGTATAAGAAATAACGGTCACACTTTAAATTAGGTGGCCTTAACTACTTACATCAAAAAAATAAGTACAATGTACTTATTGTGTTCATACTGTCACGAATCTGGTCTGCACTCCCGTTCATTCACCACTAGAGGTCACCCGCTCACCACATGGACTTTCACACCACACATCACATGGACTCCATTTCCCATCATTCATTGCACTAACGACACACACAGCTCCTTGCACTGATCACACACAGCTGATTCCCATTTGCACACAGTATTTAAGCCACGGACTTTCTCTCCCTCGTCGCTGAGTATTGTATGCATTATCGCTGCCCTACAGAGCCCTGTTAGTTTTCATAGCCTTGCCTTGCCTTGCCTAAGTCGAATTGTGTTTACCCCTGCCTGGACTATCGCTTACGTTTGGATTACCTCTCTTGTCAAGCCCCTTTGGATACTGTTCACCGATCGTCGACCCACGCTTGTCCCATGTTATACCTGTTTGCCACTGTTTGACCCTGCCTGTTTTGACCACGTCTCTTGTCAATAAAAGTCTGCACATGGATCCGCACGTCTCACGTCTCGTCAGCCCCGTAACACATACTGTATTGCAAAACACTATTGCTGCCATTGAGGTGGGATACGGGTAAGGTTAGGGACAGGTTTGGTGGTATGGGTAGGTTTAAGGGTGGGTTAAGGTGTAAGGGATGGGTCAACAGTGTAATTGTAAATGTAATTACAGAAATGAATTACAGATGTAATTACATATATTTTTGAAAATAATTTATAAGTACAATGAAACAACATGTATGTACACAATTGCATTGTACCAAATCATTCATTTAAATGTAAGTACATACAGGTGCATCTCAATAAATTAGAATGTCGTGGAAAAGTTCATTTATTTCAGTAATTCAACTCAAATTGTGAAACTTGTGTATTAAATAAATTCAATGCACACAGACTGAAGTAGTTTAAGTCTTTGGTTCTTTTAATTGTGATTATTTTGGCTCACATTTAACAAAAACCCACCAATTCACAGTTACCTTTGTGCCAGTTAAAAGTAATGTAATTTTTCAAGAAACTTGTGAAAATATTAATTGAAACTGAATAAAATGTCTTTGAAACTGAAAAAAAAATAAAAAATCACTTCGTTTTTAATACACTGCATGTTTTGCAACTGTTTTCTCCTCTTTCATTCGTTCATCTGTACTTACAAATGCGCTGCCAGAGTTTTCATTTACGCTTCTAAAGTTTTCGTTTAGGCTTCTGAAATTTTCGTTCACCATTCTGGCACAAATCTTTCGTGGGGGCGGGGCTAGCAGCGGTGTGTTCTCATTGGCTACTGAGTTTTTGATTGACAGCTTCTTGACCTGGAAGTGAAGGTGTCAGTGTTGCCCCTCAGTGTGGATGTGAGCATCTTGGCTTCATATTTCATTTTAGTGATATAAAGTTAGGAGTTTTGTTTTTTAATTCAATCTGTATTTATCTGTTGCTACTACTCGCGAGAGATCAAACGTGAGAGAAAAAGAAGGTCATATTCAGGTTTAATTGTATATACTGTAAAAAGTATTGTATATAATACTGGGAATGTTGTATAATGTCCAATGTTCTCGTAGGATATTTGTTTATTGCTCATGATTCTTTTGCATTGTAGAGTCTAATTAGGTTTAGCTGTCACATATAATACCATCATAAAGATAAAGATAATACCATCATATGCGTAATATATTCAGACGTCAAGAAAGTCTCACTCCAACCAGGCAATCAAGCTCGTTTTATTACATATTCCACACAAAGAATGTGCTTGCTGCCAATTGTTTTTATCATGCTGATAATTTTGTTTAGTTATTTTATTTAGTTAATGATAATGATGGAGTTATGTCAGTCCTCTGTCGTGTGTCTTGTGTTCCCGCCTCTTGTGTCTTTATTTGGTCATGTTCCTGTCCTTGTTAAGTGTGATTATTAGTTAAGTCTTGTCCAGCTGTTTGATTATGTCTGTGATTATCATGTGTATTTAGTTCCTGCCTGTTTAGTTTTCGTCTGGTCTACTCGTTATTCCCTGGTGTTCCTGTCTGTCAACCTTGCCTTGTCTTGCCCTGCCTTGTTTGGATTCATTAAAGACTGTTATTTGAGTTATCCTCGTCTCTTCGTTCCTCCCTGCTGTGTGCACCGTGACACAGTCTCCTTAATTATTTTAAATGAATTATTTTAAAATTCATGGTAATATTAGACACCTGAACCCGTTACAGAGCACAGATTCATCATCTCCGGTATATTTTACAGGCAAAAAACTCTTCTTGCTGTCAGTTTAGCTGTTTTCAGCATCTCTCCTCAACACCGAAAATAACTTCAGCCAAGACACTTTCACCACAGTCCAAGAGTCACAATGTAAACACAAAACAACTGACTTCTCAGGACAAACAAATATCGCAAAACATTGCAGTATTGATAATCGTTGCACAGTACTAAATAAAAATATGATTTTTTTCTTTTTAGTTTATTATCATTTTGCATATTCTGCAAGGGGTGTGTAAACTTATGAGTAGAACTTGAGACTTGGACTCTTTTAACCACCCAAAACAACAACTGCAAAGCAACACATTAAAAATACTCAGAACTCCCTGGTATAACTTTTGCATGGTTAAGCAGCACTCATATTTTCTTTAATAAAATTAAAAATATGACACCTGATCCCGTTTTAGAACGCAGATACATCATCCCTGCACTCTAAGAAAAGTCTGTAAAAATACGGCCCAATGTACTGTTAATATGAAGGTATTTTCTGTATTTGAAATTCTACAATGAAACAGTGTTTCATCTGTATTTTGAACCACTCATTGCAATGTGTTGTGTTTTAGGGTTGAAGGAAATGTCTGTAAATGTAACTGTTTAAATGTTTTCAGTTTCTAATTTATGCATATCCATAAGATGTAAATGAAGACATACAAAATCATACAACCAACCAATACATTCAAAACATTGTGTTTTAGGGTTGAAGGAAATGGCTGTAAATTCAAAGCAGAATGTACTGGTAATTTCTGTTTTCCTATGGATTGTTTTCTTACAGTGTGGCAAATTTTACAGGCCAAAAACTCTTGCTGTCAACGCCTAAAAATAACTTAAGCCTAGACAGTTTTACCGCACATCACCACAATCCAAGAGTCACGGTGTAAACACGCAAGACAACGGACTGCACTGTACCATGCTGATATTTATATAAGGAGTGGGGGTTCCATCATTTCGTTCAAGTCATGTAAATTAGGTGTAACATCAGCCATCTCTTGAGTCATCACTTTGGAGTCGGTGAGATAATCGTACCGTGTGTGTGAGAGAGAGAAAGCCCTTTCCGCTAATGCTAATTTAAGGTCCCGAAACAGTGACAGGCTTGTTGTTCATTATTCCACACGCCTGCCTGGCTGTGTTCACCGAGGCACATGGGGCAGAAGCAGTGCCAATTGAGACAGCTCAGCTCAGCGCGAAACAGCGGGCGGCACCAGGCTGGCGTGTCGAGGCAGAGTGACTCATGTTTCTCGTGCGCCGCTTTCTGCGTGCCTGTTACCTGTGACTCGCATCCGCAAGACTGATGGCTTTTCTGACCCGTTGAGTGGCAATTCTCATCAGCGACTCCATGTTCTACAAGTCTGTCAGTAAGGGCAGAGAGATAATAGGGCACAAAGGTCACTTCGGGTGGCCGTAAACATTCACTGCCCAATCACGTTTGTGCTCGTAATGACGCCCATATTTCTCCGGTGTCAGATGGTGGCATTTATCGGGGTGATGATTGCAAGCCTTCACCTTCTTTCCTTCTGCATTCAGTGACATTAGACGGTGAGAAATAAATATACAGTACTGCATGAGACCACAATCAATGCTCCAATTCGATACTGTCCATGCTGTTCACTTTTAAACCATCATGAGAGGGAAATTGATGTTGACGGCGGTGATTTCTCTACTCGGTTGTATTAGAGAAGTGGAAAAAATAAACCTCTGCTTCTTACAAACTTAGATTAAGGTGTCAAGGAAAAGGGTAAAACTGATTGCTGTTATATAAATGCATGGCTCGGTACACCTTGGTTTTCAGTTGCTATTGAAATTGACAAACAACATAGACGAAATTTTTGGTCATTGGTTTTCTGCAGGAGCTTCTGAATATGCAAGCAAATTAGTACTGTTTGAAATACTGCCCACACCATTTTCTTTATGAAGTGAGCTTTAATTTTTGGAGTTGAAGTTAAACCTGTTGCATTCGTTCCATTCACTCTGCCTTTTTGCATAAAAGACTTTCCTGCATATATGTACATACAGTTAAATTTATTTAACAGATATATGAAACCTATTAGGCTAATACATATAATACCATATAAAAATAATCATATAATGTATCTATTATTGACATGCTTATTATAAACTTATAGGTTTTATGTGTTAGAAACTTATAGGTACATCTGAACATCCTGATTTTGCTGAGTTAGATGGGTTCCTAGGTCAAAATATTTTGTTGACCCTGGAACAACATTTTAGTCCCAAAAAATGTAGTCTTGACCATATCAGGTTCTGCAGGTACATCTCTCCAGACAATACATATGTGAAAATTACTGAAGGCTTTATAGGTAACATATATGACGATATGACACTTGATGTCGGGAAGTATGTCATATATTACATTTCCATATTGTAAAATAATGTTTGAATAGTCTGCAGTCAGCAGAGTTATATCTGAAGTATCTTTAACTCCTTGTTATCTTAACCTGTTTGTATCTCCATTTGCGGCCCATTAATAGACCAAGCAAGTAATAGTTGCTGCAAAGACAACTCCACCTCCTTATTTGCTCTATATTGAGAGCTGGGAAAGTGAAGTGTTTGTCAAGACTAATCACATCTCGGCACACGGCAGTCTTTGAAGGTCTGTTATCCAGGGAGGTTTTGGAGAACAGCTGAGAGCACAGCTGTGTTGTTCACCGACTTCAGGTCTGTTGACCTGCTATCTGAAGAAGCTGGCAGCTGACTCTGGCCGTCCTCTGATGGAGAGCTTGAGAGAGGTTGAACTGGCGAGCTTATCACTGCGGAGAGCTGCTGCAGGTGTGGGGCTTTCAGGATTGCAAAATCCCTCCAAAATGAATGATTTACCTTAGACGGCCTGGTTAGCACAAGTTTTTTTTTTATTTTATTTACCATACCTCACCAAATTTGACACATTATGTAAAAAGAACAAAATGGAAAAATGAAGAGAACTAGTGCAGATTTTTAAATGTACTGGGAAGATGTGAATGTTTTTTTCCTGTGCGGAAAGATGCAAAAACTGGTTGCCAACACATAGAGTGCTGCAGGAATGAGTCTTAAAAACCAGACACGAGTTAGCATTTTTACACTTCCAATTCCATTGTCCCAAAGTCAATGTTTTTTTTTTTTTGGTTAAATATCTGATATAAGGTCTGTGGTTCACACAAACTCAAGATATTTTCATGTTTTATTCTACAACATTAATGAGGATTCACTGAGTCCAATATCTCTTTGTGCTGGTTTAAGTTCTATTTTATTTCTTTGCGGATCTTTTTGAAGAAATGAACAAGTCAACCCTGAATCAATTTTAGAGTTTTTAACAATAGCAAACTTTATAAAAAAAAAAATAAATAAAAAAAACTTATATAGGTTTTGAAATTGCTGTTTTATAGTATTTTAGCTTGTTAGTTGCTATGTTAATAGTCAAGGCATTAAAACACCAACCAACTAAATGGGGCTACAGTGGTTGTCAGGGTTGAACAGGTAAACTAATCTACTCACCGTTTTGCTCTCAAAGCATTATTGTGTTTATGCTTGCGCTTATGCAAACTAAAACACAAACTTTCCAAATTGTAGATGTTAAAGATTGCAATATTTATTGTTTAGAGATGTTCTCAAAGTCGTGCAACCGTGGTGTGATTCGTTTATAGTCTGTGTTTAGCTTTTCACTTCTGGAGTTTGTATTTAGGCTTCAAAAATAATAAAACATGATAATTTGTGAAGATTATCTTGATGAATAAAACAAAACCTTAGTTGGCCATATAGGGATTATTTAGTGCAGTAATCCAAAAGCCAAAGGAAAAATCCTATAGGGTTTTTATTGAGTCTGAAGATAAGTCTGGAAACATAAGTCTGATCACTTCGAAAAGTCACAGCACACCTCTCCTCAGCAAGCCGTACAATCCGAGGTATCACTCATCTGCATAGCACCAAAGTGTGATACTTAATGGTTAGGATGAGCAATAGCAATTGATGGTTGTTTTAGCAAGCGTCAAATGAGTGCATAATAAACGTCAACATTTTAGATGCTAAAGGCATTTAAATCATCTTTTCTTTGATGCATGACAGATCAGAATCTCGGGATGGAAAACAGAACATATTTCACAATTCAGCTGTCAAGAGGAAATTAAATGAGTTTGCTTGCTGTCAGAGTTTCCAGCGAGGTTTTGCCTGGTTTATTTGATTACATTCAAGAGTTTCTTTTCCAATTCGAGCCTCTGAACTCCTCCGGTTTGACTAGGATAATGTTTAAGAATGGTTGTCAGTACCGACAGTGCTGAATAAATCATCATGACACAAACTCAACTTTGTTTAACAAGGTAGGATGGCTCCATATTTTATCATATAGACTCCATATGCTGCAGTACCTTTATGCAGTGTAAGGCACAATACCAGTTTGTGAACCTCTGAACCTTATCTGAATTGACATTTCTGTGTTTTTATATGAGGGAGGAAAAGAAAGTCCATATTTTTGCCTGTGCCCATGCATATTGATCCATGTATATTGTAAATTGGATGAAGTGGCGAGCATTGGGCTCTGGCTTGGTAAAAGAATAAAAAACAGATGTCAATTATTCAAATCTTTTGAAAATTTCAGGCTTCAGAAACAAAGAGCACTGTCATTTTTGAATATTTTTGGACTTGGTCTGTTTCCCGCTCAGCTGGTGATCACCCTATAATTTAGATTTTTCAGATCATATACTTCACAGATTTGGAGTTAAACTTTCATCCTGCAACAGTTTTGGTTGAGCTACGTGATCTTCACAGATGGTAGGGGTCTAGTTTTGTGGTGAAATGGCTCGGAAGCATATTTTGATGACATACCGTTATCTAATTATGAGAAGTTTCAGAGAAACCTAACTATTTTCACAGTCTGTGGCAGATGGTAGGTTGTGAATCCTCTATGTAGGTGTACGAGTTAAATACTACGAAAACAGACTGGATCTCACAAAGGGACCAGTCTCAGGATGTGAAATTGAGTTAAGTGAGAATATCTCTGTGAGCTTTGAGCACACATCTTTATAATTAAGTTTTTAGGCTTTCTTTAGGTTCGGCATTGGCATAAAATATTGACTTTGAGAATTACTTCCTTATTACATGCTCTTGATCTTATTGTGCATGATCTGCCTTTTTATGTTTTTAATTAGTCCAGATAGTAAATAAAAGACCAACAAAAATAATTTCTTATTGTAAACCATCTTAACTAGTCTTAGGTTAAATAACTAGTCATAATTAGCTGACTAACTTGACAGTAGATTAAAAAAAAAGTTCACCAAAGAACTGAAAATTTGCTGAAAATGTAGTCACCCTCAGGCCATGTAGTTTCGCATTACATCAGTTGCTCACCACAAGATCCTCTAAAGGGAATGGGTGCCGTCAGAATGAGAACGCTTCCTCCAGTGAAAAAGTCCAGCCCATGTTGTCTTCTCACATCAAAATCCACCAACATATTTGTTTAGGATTGTTTTTGCTTGTAAACGGTGTTTAATCTGCTTAATCTGTGTTTTAATCTTTCTCTGCTGATTCAGACAAGACAACTTTTTCAATGGATAAAGCAATTTTATGGATAGAGGATGCAATGGTTTGAAGTGTTTATTTGTTCCTAACAAACATGCAGCTTTTCACTTCACAACACATTAACGGATGGACTGGAGTGGTGTGGATTATTGTGATGTTTTTATCAGCTGTTTGGACTCTCGTTCTGACGGCACCCATTCACTGCAGAGGATCCATTGATGAACAAATAATGTAATGCTACATTTCTCCAAATCTACATCATGAATGTGAGTTAATCTGAAAGGGAGTTAAACTTCACTTTAGGGTGAACTGTTCCTTTCAGTATAGCTTTTCCCTCTAAGGATGTAGTTTACTATAAGGTCCCACATTATATGATTGGCAGTTATTATCCTGCTCATAACAGTACATTTCTCCACAGTAATCCACATGATTGAAGGTATGATTAATATCTTTAGCACAAATAGTCAAGGTTAAATATAATGTTTCGCATTAGGGGTTTAGAACAAACCTCATTCTCTAGCACGAGCAACAGAACAAATAATGTTGGCCTTAGCTCCACTAATAAGGGCTACTCTGTACAGGAATAGTGTAGGTCTTCCTTGAAATAATGTCAAACGAATCCTCAAAAATGTGTTGTAGTAGTATTTTAGTAATTGTTCTGTCCTTCAAGTAGAGAAGTTTCCGGTTCCTAGTGAGATGGAGGTGGAAATCTACTTTCAGTCAGTTAAGAGCTGAATCTAAACTCATACTGAGGTATGAAATAAGATGACACATGGCTCAAATGCATTATGCTTTTGCCCAGGGTTCCAGGTTTTATGTGCCTTAATGGTTAGACATATTTTCTGTTTTGGTACTATAACCAGGTTCACGTGTGTCTTTGTGTATCTTATAGGAAACCTTTTCTTTTTTTTTAATACTTAACACACTTTTTTTTTTTAGAAATGATTTTTACTAAAAAATGCTAATAAATTTCACAAATAATATTACATTAAACATGGAATTTTGAAGCAGAAAAACTGAAAATGGTATCTTCTCGTAAAACATACTCCAATATTTCTTTTTTAAAACATTATTTTTTACAGTGCAGCCACACTGATTCAGTTCTTGTTTCTACAGTTGTTTATGTGCTGTATTTTTCATTATTGGAGTACATTTCACAAGAAAACACTATTTGAGTTTTTCTACGTCAAAATGTCCTATATAATTCAATGTTATTGCTGTTTTTTTTTTTTGGTAATTGTTTGTGAGATTTACTAGCAATCTCTAAATAAAAATGGTTTCTACTGTACATGTTAAGGATTATTGTTCATTCTCCCAAATGCAGCTTGTATAGAAATTGTATCCATCATTTTGAAGACCTTCCCCTTGATCCATCAAAGAGTGTGTTTTTCTGATAGCTGCACCTGCTATTCAGTCATGTTTTCCTATTCAAACTATCCGTCTTCTCTGGAAGTCATGTTGCCTTGAAAGCTTGCTTATCTAAATGCTAATTGTCAGACCTCTTTTATTTCTGACAGATACTAATGCTAATTGCTAATTGGCAATCAATCTAATGTGACTCACCTTTGCAAATGCATTCATAATTATGATTAAGTTACCTCACAGTTAAAGGTGCACTCAGTAGCTTTTTGAAAATTAAAAAAGTTTTGCACATAACGAAATGACATGCCATTTTTTTTTTAAATATGCAGATTATATTAAATGAAGACATAATCAGTCTTATCAAAGCTGCTTTATTGAGCTCACATGACCATATGTGTCTTGCAATTTGACCGAAATATCTTAAGTTTTTTTTTTTTAATTCAGTCATGGCAACATGTACATATAGTAAATGTACATATATGTTCGATATAGTCTCATTAGCCACTACTGGGTTTTAGTCATTATTATTGACAGTCGATAGATGTTACGCGTCGGATGCATTTGATATACGGCAAATTGAAACCTCCCTCAAAATCTCAATATAATTGTATTACATGCCGGCACCCAGAGCAACGGACAGGACACGTATGAACAGTGAATGATCAAAGATCTGAAGATGGCATCGTCATACTAGCATGCTAGCGAGCAGCTCTGGTGTGCTTCCAACTCATGCCGTCCAGCTGGTCTTGTCCGTCTCAGCCGGTCTGTATCTGAAAACTGCACCTGCTGTCATGGCACCATCAAAGCTGTGGTCGTTTCATTTTTCCAGCAGAAAACTCTGAATAGAGCTCGAGTCTACAATGTTCAAAAGAAATTCAGTGTGCAGTTGTCATGGTACATATTATGCATGCGTTTGATTCCCTGGTGACATACTATATTCGCCAGTATTTGCATTACACTACATACTCCGTAATACATCTGAACCTCAGAACCTGATCTTTTGTAGAAACTTACATTTTTAGGAAGGCAGCAAGTCTGGAGTATAGTATACCAGTATACCATGCAGTACACAGCACATTTAGGGACCATTGAACAATGGTGTTTTATTTTAAGCTCATACTGCTTTGTTAAGCAGTCACAGTAGTCTTGTGTAGCCAGACTTTTGACTGTCTGCATGAAATTTGGTCCATTTATTCTGGCAAAAAACATGCACTTAGACAGTAGAAGACCACTTGAGCGATATGCAAATAGTTTTTATGTGCCATTTCTGACACATAAATGAAGAACTGACCGCTGTGTACTCTGAGAAAATACTTTAGAAACAGAACACAATGTATTGCGTTAATATGAAGGAGTTTTTTTTTTTTTTCATATTGGGTTTTTGCACATTTTACTCATGTTTTGAATTAGATTTTGCATTTTGTTGTTTTAGGGTTAAAGAAAATGTCCTTAAAATTACCATACATTGTCCTGGAGAAAATTATCAGTGCCTTTTCCTTTTTCTCCAGATTTTTCTTTTTTGTATAGTGTGGAAAATCTTGTTCACTTCTTTTCTGCTTTGTACTAATCTAGCTTTAAACTTGGAATTACATCCTGCAAATCTTTACTCTTATGAAATATTGCTTGTGATATTCCTCATTTGTAATTTGCTTTGGATAAAATGAATGAATGTGAAACAAAAAACTTGGTCGAGCGGTTGAACTGACAACAAAAATGTCTGTAGAATTTGTGATCAAAATGTGTTCATCCAAAAGTAATAAGTAATATTTATCGCCATAAGGTGTGTGTGTGTATATATATATATATATATATATATATATATATATATATATATATATATAGTTAGACTATTTATATAGAATATACAAGCTATGAAGTGTGTAAAACAAAACTCATCTTTTAGCGTCTTACAATTAATTGATGCCACTAATCTCGTTAATTTTAAGAGTAGTATGCTTGTCCTTTGAAATGCCTTTTGTTTCCAAAGTGACTATGCTTTTAGAATTGTATTAAGCCCAACCAACCAAGATATTTTACTACTGTTGTGTGCATTATGCATCAGATGGCCATTGAATGGTTAATGGCTGTTATGAATTAGCATGTAGTATATTGCATAAGCATTGTACTACACCTGGACAATAGCTATAATTTAATCACTATAGTTATAGGCCTTTTGTCAGCTATAAATGAGCAGTTGATTAATTTTAGATTATTGTATTGTTTTAGAAATCAAACAAGCTGCTTATTGTCTACCATATCTGTACTTTTACAAACGGAACTTGTCCAGCTGAACAGAATGTGTGTCTTGTAATCAAAAAGTATTCACATTTCAGGCAGTACAGCCCTAATGAAAATCTGGTACTCAGTGCAGTGTGATTTTTGTATTAGTGGACTGCATTAGTTCCATTAGAGCAACAGCCTACAGGAGAGGAGTGGCAAATGGAGGCTGAGAGGCCTAAAACGATTGCCGTTGGTTGCTGCTTCAAGCACAATGATGTGAATTAGTGCAATCTGTGTGCTGGAACATAATAAAGAACCCCCGAAATCTCAGCATTACAATCAGAGGCGCAGGACTTGGAGTGGCTCTCCACTGTTTCATACGCTCCTGCTGTATATGCGAGAGAGGATCATATATGGAACGATACTGGTCTCGGCTTGTTTTAAAGAGTTCAGGATTCTGTCATATTTTGCTCATCCTCTTGTCAATTCAAACCCAATTTCGTTACTGCCGTGGAACACAAAATGAGGCTGCTACAAACACTGAGGAGGAAATGGGTAAAAGGCACCCTGAAACAGGGCTGGACTGGTAATCGGGCATACCGGGCATTTTCCCGGTGGGCCAACGCACTGAAGGGGCCGACCTTACAGTCTATGGGGCCGACAGAATTTATTTATTTATTTTTTTGCCAAAGACCATCATGCCGGGACTACGAGCAGCCAGTGGCCCATTGGTTTGTCTCCTGTATTGACAGCGTAAACCACCCAATCACAATGCGCTATAGACGGAGCCATGAAGTGTTTTGCTCCGCCTATATAAAGAACGCTTCACCCCAACTTCTCCCTCGTCGGCTTTTCCCACGTTTTCACAGCAGCTTTATCAAGAACAGGCTTGCTCTGCAGTGAGTGATGCGGCGTAAAGAGCCAGACAGGAGGAGGAGAGGAGAGCAGTTGAATCGGTAAAGTGCTTGATAGGGATTCGCAACGGAGGCGCTTGCCATTAGTGCAGAATACGCAAACACTTTTTAATAAAACGTAAATTCGTCCACCGCGATTTTTTGGCCAAGTCATGTCAAGTGTGTTCATAGAGGTTTTCATGGGCCAATGCGAATAAAAATAGATTTAAATTCAAAAAGACACGATATTGTCAGTCCTGACGTTTTTTTATTATCCAAAATAGCTAGATGCAATGATACATATCTACACTACCAGTCAAAAGTTATTGAACAGTAAGATTTTGAATGTTTTTTTAAAGAATTCTCTTCTGCTCACCAAGCCTGCATTTATTTGATCCAAAATACAGCAAAAGCAGTAATATTGAAATATTTTTACTATTTAAAATAACTGCTTTCTATTTGAATATATTTTAAAATCATTCTAATATGCTGATTTGCTGCTCAAGAAATATTTATTATTATTAATGGATTCTTTGATGAATAGAAAGATCCAAAGATCAGCATTTAACTGAAATAAAAAAGCTTTTGTAACATTATACAATACACCATTCAAAAGATTGGAGTCAGTATAATTTTTGTTTAGTTTTTTGGGAAAGAAATTATGGAAATTAATACTTTTATTTAGCAAGGATGCTTTAAATTGATCAAAAATGATGATAATGACATTTATAATGTTACAAAAGATTTCTATTTCAGATAAATTCTTCTGAACTTTCTATTCATCAAAGAAACCTGAAAAAAAATTATACTCAGCTGTTTTCAACATAATAATAATAATAATAAATGTATTTTGAGCAGCAAATCAGAATATTTGAATGATTTCTGAACGATCATGTGACTGGAGTAACGATGCTGAAAATTCAGCTTTGATCACAGGAATAAATTACATTTTAAAATATATTCAAATAGAAAACAGTTATTTTAAAAAGTAAAAATATTTCGCAATATTACTGTTTTTGCTGTATTTTGGATCAAATAAATGCAGACTTGGTTAGCAGAAGAGACTTCTTTCAAAAAAAAATAATGAAAAATCTTACTGTTCAAAAACTTTTGAATGGTAGTGTATATCATATATATATATATATATATATATATACATATACTGTATGGTGGTGGGCCACCAGGACCAAAAAATGCCAGGAGTATATGACTTAAGATTTCTGGAGTAATTTTTGTCTATATTCTTCTCTAATCTCATTCAGATATCGATCATTAAGATCCATCACGGCACGTTTGACGTCACTGATGTTATTGGTTGGTCTACAAACCTTGACGTGACATATTTTACATTTTAGAGCGTCAGAGGTGAACTAATTTTATCCCTTACCTTTTTGTTACCTTTGAAATAAATTGTCAGCCTCATAAATTGCACAGTTTGAGTTTGTGCGCACCATACAGAGTCTCACAGAAATTACATTTCTTTCCCCTCGCAATTGAGACATCAATCTTCAGTGCATCAGGTTTTATAAGAAAACACTCCATATTTATTTACTAATAATTTAATTATAGTTGAAAGTAACACACACACACAGGTAGATCTAAAAAATTTGAACATCGTGAAAAAAATTTGTAAATTATTTCAAACTGAAACTTTCAAATATTCCAGATTCATTACATGCAAAGTAAACCATTCCAACAGTTTTTTTTTGTTTGTTTGTTTTAATTTTGATGATTAGAGCTTACAGCTCATCAAAGTCAAAAATCCAGTATCTCAAAATATTAGAATATTTCCTAAGATGAATCAAAATATTTGCAAAACAGAAAAGTTCAAGTTCTTTAAAGTATGTTCATTTATGCACTCAATACTTGGTTGGGGCTCCTTTAGCACAAACTCCAGCATCAGTGAGGTGTGGCATGGAAGCGATCAGCCTGTGGCACTGCTGAGGCACTATTGAGCCTTCAGCTTGTCTGTATTGTTGGATCAACTGTTTCTCATCTTTCTCTTGAAAATATCCCATAGATTCCATATGAGGTTCAGGTCAGGCATGCTGGCTGGCCAATCAAGCACAGTAATATCATGGTCAGCAAACCACTTGGAAGTGGTTTTGGCACTGTGGGCAGGTGCTAAAGTCCTGCTGGAAAAGGAAATCAGCATCTCCATAAAGCTTGTCAGCAGATGGAAGCATAAAGTGCTCCAAAATCTCCTGGTAGACAGCTGCATTGACTTTGGACCTGATAAAACACAATGGACCAACACCAGCAGACATCACGGCACCCCAAATCATCGGAAACTTCACACTGGACTTCAAGCAGCTTGGATTCTGTGTGTCTCCACTCTTCCTCCAGACTCCAGACCTTGATTTCCAAATGAAATTCAAAATTTACTTTTATCTGAAAAGAGAACTGTGGACCACTGAACAACAGTCCAGTTCTTTTTCTCCTTAGCCCAGGTAAGATGCTTCTGATGTTGTTTCTGTTTCAGAAGTGGCTTGGTAGCCCTTTTCCTGAAGACATCTGAGCGTGATGACTCTTGATGCACTGACTCCAGCTTCAGTCCACTCCTTGTGAAGCTCTCCCAAGTGTTTGAATCAGCATTGCGTGACAGTATTCTCAAGCTTGCAGTCATCCCTGTTGCTTGTGCACATTTTCCTACTCAATTTCTTCCTTCCAGTCAACTTTGCATTCAATATGCTTTGATAAAGCACTCTGTGAACAGCCAGCTCTTTCAGTAATGACCTTCTGTGACTTGCCCTCTTTGTGGAGGGTGTCAATGATTGTCTTCTGGACCATTGCCAAGTCAGCAGTCTTCCCCATTATTGGGGTTTCAAAGAACAAGAGATACCCGGAATTTATACTGTAGGGATGGTCATTTAATGAAACTCAAATGTAAATAATTATGATTTCTTGAGATACTGGATTTTTGACTTTCATGAGCTGTAAGCTCTAATCATCAAAATTAACAAACAACAACAACAACAACAACAACAACAACAACAAAACTTTTGAAATGTTTTACTTTACATGTAATGAATCTAGAATATATGATAGTTCACCTTTTGAAATGTTACAAAAAAAGGAACTTTTCATGATATTCTATTTTTTTAGATGCACCTGTATATGTATATAATCTAAATTAAATTGCTAAATTATTATTAATATTATTATATATTTTATTATAAATATAATAAACCATCTATATAATAAATAATAAACCAATAAATAAACCATCTCTGAGTGTGATGTCAGTTCTTGTTTTTTATTAAGGCTGATCCTATTTTTCTACTTTTTCCTTCCTCTTTTATTGTTGGAGATCAAATATAGTGGTGCTTTGATAATTTTAGGGATTGTTGGCACTCTCTGTCTTGAATTCTGTCAGCTGAGATTTTGCTTTACCCTAGTGATTATGATATTTACACACACCTCTGTTTCTCCCTTCTTCTCCAAGATTAGATGTTTGTTTTAATATTTTTGACAATAGGAGAGATATTGCTTTCTTTTCTAAATAACCCATACTACTTCGTTTGTTAGGCAATAGCTTTTTTTTGTGCTCAAATTTCTGTGATGAAAAGCTCTTTTACTTTCTTGAAAACAGTTGAGATCTACCTGCTTTTGCCGAAAATAATTTTGAACCACAATTTTGTGTTTGGCTGAGAATTTAGAGGTTCTTTCGAAAGCACCGTATACACAAACAGAAGAGAAAGACAGCGTACTGCAAAACTGGATTACTGTTACAAATTTGCTTCTGTATCCAAGGCCAGACATAGAAAACTCATATACAGTGAGCTCAATACTGATGCAGTTGATTGGCTTACCATCCATTTGATTCTGTGTGACAAAAGAGAGGAAAATAATGCAAACGTCAGTGCAGTGTTGGTGGGCTCAGTAACCTAACTGTCATTAAATCATGCACAAAGAAATCATGTGGTGGTGCTGGTGGTGGAGTTTTGCAGAGTTATACAAATACTGACTGAATATTTCTCATCTCTGCATCCACAGTCTGCACATTGCACACTAAACTGAAAAGAACTAGCTACAAATTTGCAGTTTGCTGACTATATGCAAGTTTTCGGAGTTTGCGTGCATCAGTATGCCTGCAAACACAATTGTGTTTACAAGCTTGCAGGTTGATAAAATGAGTGCATGAGTAGGAACTAGCTGTTGGATTTGGCAACATTTGCAAGGTTAGTGCCATCTAGTCTTTGACATACACTCAGAGTTTTGTTCAAAGTTGCAGGTAAACCAGGTACCCATGAGCAGAAGTGCATATTTAACTTTCAGAGTCGCTGTAGTCAAATGTTTTCAGCAATGGAGCTTAAAGGAATAGTTCATCCAAAAATGAAAAATTGCTGAAAATGTACTCAACCTCGGGACACGCAAGATGTAGATGAGTTTACGGTTTCACTTTATTTTGATGGTCCCTTTAACACATTCTATTGACTATAAGTAATGTTGCACTTACATTTCTACGAACTCTCATTAGAGTGTTAGTAGTGTATTAGTTGACTGGTAGGGTTAGGGTTAGATTAAGTTGACACGTTCTTTCAAAGTTACTTATAGTCAGTAGAATATCTGTTGGGAGACCAACACAATAAGGAGTTAGTAGATATGAAGCAGACAGTCTACTAATACTCTTATAGATTTTGTTGACATGTAGTTGCAACATTACTTAGTGTCAACAGAATGTTCAAAAGGGACCATCAAAATAAAGTGTTACCGGGTTTACTTCTTCATGGGAACAGATTTGGAGAAATGTAGCATTACATCACTTGCTCACCATTAATTAATTTCTTGTGAAGCGAAAAGCTGCGTTTATAAGAAACAAATCCATCATTAGGACATTTTTATCTTCAAACCATTGTTTCCAACTAAAATTTGAGTCCTCTATCCATAACATTGCTTTCTCCAGTGGGAAAAAAAAAAAAAAAAAAAAATTCACAGAGATATATGTTTTGCTTGTACTGTAAATGATGGTTGATCTGCATATTTCTTCTCCATAGACTGGTATTTTAGCCAAAAGCAGAGGTTTGAAGTCTTGATAGATTTGTTTCTTTCAAAGATGCAGCTTTTCACAAGACATTAATTGATGGACTGGAGTCGTTGTAACTGTTTTAACCGTCGTTTCTGGCTAAAATACAAGTTCATAACCGACCTCCTGTTGTAATTTCACATCAAAATCAACCAACATATTTGTTTAGAACTGGTTTGGACTGGTTTTGCTTGTAAATACCGCTTGATCTGTGCATACTGTATTTCTCTCCTGATTCAGATGAGACGACTTATTCAATGGATTATGGACTCATTTAGCTGGAAGCAACAACTTGAAATTGAAAACGTGTTAATGATGTATTTATGTTGTACAAACATGCAGCTTTACTTCACACGTTGTTAACTGTGGACTGGAGTGGTGTGAATTGCTTGTGGATTATTATGATGTTTTATAAGCTGTTTGGACTCTCATTCTGACGGCACCCATTCACTGCAGAGGATTCATTGATTAACAAATAATGTAATGCTACATTTCTCCAGATCTGTTCTGATGAGGAAACAAACTTGCATGGCCTGAGGTTGAGTAAATTTTCAGCTAATTTTCATTTATGGCAAAACTATTCCTTTAAGACAAGAGTTGTTGGTAACACTTTAGAATAGGGAACAATTATTCACTATTAACTACGACTTTTCCCTCAATAAATTCCTAATTTGCTGCTTATTAATAGTTAGTGTGCTAGTTGCTAAGTTTAGGTATTGAGGGATGTAGAATAAGGCATTAATATGTGCTTAATTACTACTAATAAATAGCTAATATTCTAGTAATATGCATGCCAATAAGCAACTAGTTAAGAGACCCTAAAATAAAGTGTCACCATTGTTTTAAGTTAGTATTGAATTGTGAATTTGTCATCAGTTATTAGTTACATGACTTTTCATGTTCATTTGAGCTAGTTTTTGTGACTTACATTAGCTCTCACGAGTTAACTACTGTGGGGTTGATCTCTCCACATCATCATATAGTTTATTCAGAAATTATTTGCGTGCATATTGCATGAATGTAGAAGCACGCCACATTGTCTTTTCTAATGGCTGATGAAATTTTCACAACCTCATCTGTGTGAAGACAGCCCACAAGATACCTCCGCTGAACAGCAGCGCATGCATTATCTATGGTTTAGGCGTTCTCTGCAGGCACCTGAGAGGAAACTTTTAGTTATTTATTTACTTCATACTAGTGTAGTCTGTTTATGTAATCAAACAGATGACATTTAAATACCACCAAAGTCTTGATAAAAAATATGTTTATTCAAAACGTTAATGTAAGAAGCAACGCGCAGGATTCATAAATGCTAAGGCATTTTAAATTAATGGCTGTTGTGTACCACATAAAATATTTTGAAGCATCTCTCACTCTGTAAAAATAAACAACAATCATGTTTTCGGTAATGCACTTGTAATGGAAGTCTATCAGGGCAACATTCCAGATAATTACTTTGTAACTGCACTTTGTTTAAAGCACTTATTAATTTCTCCCAAAACAAAAAATGTGTTATTCGAGCTGTACTGTAAAGTATCTAAATGATCCTTTTAGTGGTTAGACTACTGTTTTAGCTGGATAAACTATTACTGAAGTCATTCCTGTACGTGAATTTTCTCTATGTATACAGTTCAGCTACCCATTTCACATGACAAGATTATATACATTGTAGCTATAGACAAGGTTAGTGAGTGATTTTATCACTCTCTCTCAGCATGTGACTATATGGTGTGTGTTTAAACCCTCACATAGACTACACATAATCTAAGTGAATTATTGTAAACACTATTTCTGTAGTTTGTGGTGATATATACCACATATAGTTATATTATAGTTAAGTTATATATATATATATATATATATATATATATATATATATTTTAATCTTATTTATTATTTTTTAATTTATTACATTTTATTTTATTACATTTATACGGAGCCCCTAAAGGGACATTGGCACAAAAAAAAAAGAAAAAAAAAGAAGACTTTCGCGTGCGCACGAGAAACTTTTTTGAGCTCAGGCATTACAGTTTCCGGTTGCACCACTTCTGCCATCTTACAAAGAAGAAAATAAGAGCATGCATGTGCATGAATTAGCCTAATTGTGATCTATTTTGACCTTCAATACTAAAACATTGTTTCTGTTCTTGCATTCAGACACAGATAAATCATCACTGAATAGCATAAGAACAGCTTTTTCCCTCAAGCTATATTCCACCTGAACAATACATAGCCTAACATCTCAGGACTGTCCATCTGTACATAACTTCTCAAAACTTTTCATCTGTAAAATAGCACATACATAATTCGGTTTCACTTTATTTTGATGGTCCCTTTAACACATTATATTGACTATAAATAATGTTGCACCTACATTTCTACTGACTCTCATTAGAGTGTTAGTAGTGTATTAGTTGACTGGTAGGGTTAGGGTTAGATTAAGTTGACACGTTCTTGCAAAGTTACTTATAGTCAGTAGAATATCTGTTGGGAGACCAACACAATAAGGAGTTAGTAGATATAAAGCAGACAGTCTACTAATACTCTTATGAGAGTTTGTTGACATGTAGTTGTAACATTACTTAGTGTCAACAGAATGTTCAAAAGGGACCATCAAAATAAAGTGTTACCCATAATTCTTTCTATTTTCTCTACACAACATTGTACAGCATCCAACAACATGCTAAAAGAGTGAATCAATGTGTAGGTGAAAGTGTAGAAAGTATCCTGACAAAGCTCTGTGATGTTGTGTCGTGTAGAGCTTGTTTCCCAATGTTATTCCCACGGCCTGCTCCCATTCTTTCATCTCCTTCCATCCTCATCCCAATCCCTAGCAAACCTAACAAGCTTCCACTTTTAGACATTCTCACATTGACCTGTTTTCCCATGTACCTCTCATTCATTATCCAGACTGTTTACCTCATGAATCTGAAAGTCTTCACTAGCTGTCAGGTGTTTTTGTAGAGGTAATTATTATCGAAAACAGATGGCGTTCAGGTTTGATTTTCTGTATTGTTTCTGGTTCCTGTGTGTATGATTATACATATATATTTACGAGGTTCAGATGGAGCCTGGATCTGGACTGAGGTCTTCTTATTATAAATCACTACTTTCAACCAGCAAGCTGCTGTCCTTGAGGGAATGGCCGATTTAATGCTGATTTGATCAAATGATATAGTCATTTTGAGGACTTTAGTAGAAAAAAGGTCAATCTGTGTGCCCTTTGAAAGTATTTGCATAAATGTATGTTCATTTTATTTCTAATGGTAATGTTAATACATTTCATAGTCTCCGCTAAAACCTGATCTCCATAACAAGTCAAGTCAAGTCAAGTTGAGCTTTATTGTCATTCCGCTACATGCGGGGGCATACAGTGGAACGAAATGTCGTGCCTCACAGGACCACGGTGCTACATAAATACAGGCATACAACAATGGAGTAAGACAATATAAACCTATACACAACTATCCTACTGATAGATTTTGACTATAAATATAAATATACTATCTATAAAAAAGTACCTATACAAACTAAAAAATACAAACTATACAAACTATACGAATGCTTCAGATAAGTACTGTACATGTGCAAGGAGAAACATTGAGTTCAAGCAGCTGGCTGGGGAACAGTGCAGGATGATTTGTAGTGCATGAGCATGTAAACATACATATATTACGGAGTTCTTTTTGTGGGATTTGTGTACACACAGCAGTGTGTGTGAAAAGTGACTAGTGCGCATAGGAGGAGAGTGTGCTACTACAGGTGGTTTGTACAGGCCCACTCACCTGTGTGTAGCACACTTCGAATTGCACGTTACATGTTACAGGAGGTAGGGGGTTTGTATGGTCAGGGCTCTCACAGCCTGGGGGAAAAAGCTGTTGAGCAGTCTGGCAGAGCGGGCTTTGATGCTCCGGTACCGTCTTCCTGATGGTAGGAGCTGGAAGAGACTGTGGGAGGGATGTGTTGAGTCCTTCACGATACTATTGGCTTTGCTGGAGCATCGTGTGAGGAAAATATCCAGGATGGAGGGGAGAGGGGCACCGATGATTCTTGCAGCGGTGTTCACTGTCCGTTGTAGGGTCTTGCGGTCTGCTGCAGTACAGTTCCCGTACCAGACAGTGATGCAGCTGGTCAGCACACACTCAATGGTGCCCCTGTAGAAAGTGGTGAGGATGGGTGGAGGGAGACTTGCTCTTTTCAGCCGGCGGAGGAAGTGTAGGCGCTGTTGTGCCTTCTTGGAGAGTGACATGGTGTTGGTGGACCAGGTGAGATCCTCTGTGATGTGCACCCCAGGAATTTAGTGCTGCTGACTCTCCACAGGCGAGCTGTCGATGGTCAGTGGGGGTGATCACCGGAGTTTCTCCTGAAGTCCATCACAACCTCCTTTGTCTTACTCACATTGAGGGACAGGTTGTTAGTGCCACACCATTCAGCCAGCTGTGCCACTTCCTCTCTGTAGTGCGTTTCATCGTTGTTGCTGATGAGGCCTACCACTGTTGTGTCATCAGCGAACTTGATGATGTGGTTGGAGCTGGACTTGGCAGTGCAGTCGTGGGTCAGCAGCGTGAAGAGCAGCGGGCTGAGCACACAGCCTTGTGGGGCACCTGTGTTCAGTGTGGTAGTGCTCGAGGTGTTGTGGCCGACACGGACTGACTGAGGTCTTCCGGTTAGAAAGTCCAGGATCCAATTGCAGAGGGAATTGTTAAGGCCCAGCAGGTTGAGTTTATTTATGAGCTGTTGTGGGATTATTGTGTTGAATGCTGAGCTGAAGTCAATGAACAGCATTCTAACGTAGGAGTCTTTATTTTCTAGGTGGGTAAGAGCCAGGTGGAGAGTGGAGGAAATTGCATCGTCCGTAGAGCGGTTGGGACGGTATGCAAACTGGAGCGGATCGAGTGTGTTGGGGAGGCTGGTTTTGATGTTGTGAGAGGCTGGTTTTGATGTTGACACATCCATTTACTAGAAAATATGAATATTTATACATTCTGCACTACCTAATAGATTTAGAATTTTATTTTAATTTAAAAAAAAATAAATTAATACTTTTAATCAGCAAGTAATGATGTTACTTGAGCAGCAAATCAGCACATTAGAATGACTGGAGTAATGATGCTGAAAATTCAGCTTTCCAGCACAGAAATAAATTACATTTGAAAATATATTACAATAGAGAATAATTATTTTAAATTGTAATAATATTCGGAACTACGGGAGCCCAGAGGTGAGCGTTGGCGGATGTTAAAGAGAAAACCGATTTTCATTCAAACAAGTCGATGTGAACTACACAGTCGAGTTAATCGATAAAATCGATTTATCGCCCATGCAGCCTTAGTATGAAGTTGAGGCAGGTTTTTGCAATTCCATTTGATGAGGTTAGATGCACTTGTTTTCGGCCTGTGTTTTTGTAGGACGGACAGGTACGCTTGGTTGTTCAGAGTTGTTTGTGTAGCAGTCATCTGTCATTACATGAGTTTGAGGCTAGTTTAAGCTGGCAGCTGATTGTTAGGTTAGCTGTTGGTAGAAGCTGTTGTTACTTCAGAGTGATGCACTACAAAGAGATTGTGTTCTGAGCAGCGCGGTCGACGTGAACTCCACATCCCTGACTGTCTATTTCAACCGTGAGAAGAGTGATAAGAATTGATCAAACCTTGAGGGAAAAATTAGATGGGACGAGCAGAGAAGCCTGGCATTGACGGTGCCGAAAATTCAATATGGCATTTTCCAAGCGTGTGAAAAGGAAGGGTTAAAGGTTGAGATGTGACACAGCTGAAATGACTGTACCACTGGTAGAAAGAAAGAAATCGTTTTTTCATTCTCAAAGGACGTTTCAGATTACAGCCTCTTTTTTAACCCCACTGTGCTTTTGTGCGTGCCAGTGGCTCAAAGGGATCACACGCCGCTGTGGATACAATCTTCTGCATAATAATAGGAGCGCTAATAAAGGATTATACATAATCTGAGCCTGGGTTAAATGTTAAATTACTACCCAAATTACCCATAATCAAAATGACAAGATCTATTGGGTGGTGTTGCAGGTTCGATCCATAGAAGGAAACATTTGTGTACCTTTGCGCCCTTGAACGAGACACTGAATCTCAGGTAATTTCGGAGGGATTTTGTGCGTAATTGCTGCGAGAGACTTTATATAGGCCGTGTAATTGCGAAAGCAATGCCTCTTATTACATAGGATTATAATATAGAGTTGAATGTGAAAATCATGAAATGAATCATGATTGCAGCAATAATTAGATCAATCTCTTTGCCGCAGTCCTTATTGAGTTAAAAGGGCATAGAAAAATCAGGCTGTTTGCTGAGGTTTTCTGTGCGCTGGGGAAATCAACACGTGCATGATTAATATGTTTATGACTCTGGACCGATGTTCTCTCGGAATTTAAGCAGCTTGATTATATATTTAACACATTTATTCATTAATGTGAATGCATCTGAAATGTTGAGCGCTGCTGCGGTGGGTTATGGAGTTGATAAAGTGCAGTGTTTAGTGGACTCTGGTGGATTGTAGAGGCAACGCATCGCTGCAGCGTTTAAAATCAGTACTGCTTAAATCAGCTGCAATAATCAGTTTAACATCAAAGTAGCCTACTCTCAGTGTATTAAATGAAAATTATGTAACCATTAATCTCAGATAAATAGGTTTTAGAACAATGAATATTGTGCATAAGTCATATTTACAGTTTTTCTGTCGCTTTGGTGCATTTCTCAGATCAGAGATGAAATTCTCAAAGCTACTTGTTCAACCTCCACATCATCTAGTCACTTGTGCACAGCATAAAAGCAGTTTCTCATTCTTTTGAACAAGTTGTGATTGCTTTGGTACATTCATGCAACTGATTATGCACATTTGTCTGCGGTTTCCTACATTATCAGCTGCTAATATCATGTTGCTCAAAATGTATTATATAGTTCTCCGTGCAATAGTCTTACCCCTCAAAACATCTAGTCATTAGTCCATCATATAAGTCTGTCAAGCATATTTTCTACACATTTCTGTTAGACTTTTTGTAATTTTGCCATGAATTGTGCAGGTGAATCTTGACTTTCACTAATGAAGAGAATGTAAACCTGTTCTCTGAAGTGTAACAATGAATCCTATCCAGTCTCTTTCAGTCAATATCCCACATAAAGTGTGTAAATTTCTACTTTTTAAATGGATATATGGCATACAAAAGAAGTGCAGCCTTCTGCATTTCAATACTGTCATCCAAAATGGTGCAAAAGATGACATCAGGTAATACTGACAGAGTGCATATTGATAACATCACATCTTGTTTGTGAACAATGACACAAGGACTTTTCATTCTGATGGCACTGATATGTTCATTGATCAGAGATAACCTAAAGAGTTTAAGTTACAGACTTTTGCAGGTAATCTATTGTGTGGTGATTACAGAAAAACTGTAATCTTTTTTTTTTTTTTTTACAGTTTTTCTCAGTCGCTTTGGTGCATTTCTCGAATCGTCCTTAATATTTGTAAAGTATGTGCATTTCTCAAAACAATTTGTACATACAGCACTACACAATGGATTTACTGCAAAAGCCTGTAACTTACTCAAAATCTTTAGTTTATCTCTCAAAAGTAAGTATTTACTGTATGTCAATGAACATATCAGTGCCATCAGAATGAAAAGTCCTTGTGTCATTGTTCACAAACAAGATAGTCAAAATGCTTAGTCATGTTGTCAATATAACAGTGCACTCAGTTAATATTACCTGCTGTAAACTATGACAAGAGTTTGGATGAGAGTTACTGTACTGAAGTGCAGAAGGCTGTGCTTCTTATGTATGCCATATATCCATTTCAAAAGTACAAATTTACACATTACTGTATGTGGGATATTGATTGAAAGAGACTGTTTCGAAATGTTTGAATTATCGAGGATATGGTCGATCTCCCGATATTTATCTGCACCCTTCAGCCATTGTAAGCCATGATTGACAACTTGGTCCACAATAGTGGCCTTTATTTCATCAGCTGTAATATGCGCCTCTGTCCTTGGCCTCTGTACCCTTCCACCATGCATCTTTACTCCTCTTCTTCCTCTCGGCTGTTGACCCTGATCGTTTTCTGGATGTTCATCTACCGTCTGAATTTGTAACTCTTGTGTTGTCCTCTGTCTATATATTCTTTCCAATCAAAGATTCATATGTACCTTTGAGCTATTTCAGAGAACTGGTTTATAATTGGTTGATCTATGTTCTCTTCATTAGTGAAAGTCAAGATTCACTTTCACAATTCATGACAAATTTACAAAAAGTCTAATAGAAATGTGTAGAAAATATGCTTGACAGTTTATGACAACTAGATCAACCATTTTGCATTTAATGACTTGTACGATGAACTAATAACTAGATGTTTTGAGGGTTAAGACTATTGCACGGAGAACTATATAATACATTTTGAGCAACATGATATTAGCAACTGATAGGAGACCGCAGACAAATGTACATAATCAGTTGCAAGAATGTACCAAAGCAATCGCAACTTATTCAAAAGAATGAGAAACTGCTTTTATGATGTTCACAAGTGATGATGTGGAGGTTGAACAAGTTGTTTTGACAATTTATTTCTGATTTGAGAAATGCACCAAAGCGACTGAGAAAAACTGTAATACAACATAACAGCCTTATTCTCCATTCAAGTTTATTCCCAGTTTATAATAATAATAATAATAAATAAAGTGACGTGATGTGTGGCCAAGTATGGCATTTTTTTCCATTTTTCTTATAGTTATAGATATATAGTTATAGATTTTCTTATGGTCTTATAGCTATATATTTGATTAATGTTTATTTAAGTTTAGGCTATTTTAATACATCAAGTTAAACTAAATAAAAATGAAATGTTGTTTTGTCAACTAGCTTAAAAAAGTTATTTATTTATTTATTTTTGGCTAATTTCATTTTTAATTTATTTTATATTTAATAAAATTCATAGTGTAATATTTATCTTACTGACAAGACAGAACTTGCTTTTGCTTTACATAAAAAGCCAATTAATTAATTTATTTGAACTCTGAGCTTTTTCAAGTTTAAAAATCATCCCAGGCTGCACATCAAGAAGATTGAGACTTGAAAAAGGAGCACTCACATATACAATAAGAGTTTTCTCAGACTTCATCTTTGGTTAGCCTATTGCCACATTTTGACGCTTATATTATTTCTACCCTCCTGGCCCAACTTGATCTGAGCAGCTGAGTCTTATCCATTTTCAAGAAACGGCTAAAACACACTAGCACTCTCTGTTCTATTTCTATTTTAACTACTTGTTTTATTTTTATTTATTACAATAAATGACCCTCCAACATTAGCGTTCTCTATTCTTTTGACTCGTTTTCTTTTTATTTATATATAAAAAAACAACAACAAAAAAACAACAACAACAACAAAAAAACCTTGCTACGTGTACTGCATTAGACTAACCGAGACTTGTCACAGCACTTACATATTATTATTTCCCTTTTGTTGGTTTGATTGCTTCTGTCCTCATTTGTAATCTCTTTGGATAAAAGCGTCTACTAAATGACTAAATGTAAATGTATTTCCATATTATATAATAATAGAATAATATAGTATATATTTCATGTGTTATGCAAATTGCTGTTCATCATCAAATTCAGAGCACAAGGGCTCCACTTCCATAATAAAATTTGAAATAGTGCAGTTCTTCATTTGAAACAGCAGGTGACAGACTTTCTCTGTTTTTACAAATGACCTCGGCTGACTGGGATGAGAGAGTTAGAGAAGGGGTAAAGAAATGTTCTCAGGAGACCTCTGTGGTTATAGTTTAATTGATATTAATTAAAATGTTTTGTCTGGCCTTTATTTTATTTTTTTTAAATAGACTGAAGAGCGGGTCAATTAATCATCATTGAATTATGTCATTATATCACAGCATAAAACTTCACTTGAGTATTACAAAGGTCATTTTGACACAAAGAGGACTAAATGAAAATGCATTTATGATGGAGTATGCAAATTAATTGGGACCAAAACTGGGTCAAGGGTCATGCGGTCATATAGTAGCACAATGCTGTCATTCAAACGCCTCATTCAGAGTTTTGATTGGGTTCCTTTACCCGGATGTTTTAGAAATTCATAACTGGAATTAAGAGTAAGATGACAGACAACTTTAAGGGCCTTCAGTCCTGTCATATAAGAGATTACAGCAATGAGATGGTGCCACAAAAACCATATGAGACACAATTTTTCAGAGAGACAGGGTCAATGGAATCATATCCAGCTGGCTTATGGAGGTCAAATTGATCCGGCTCCACAAGTATATCGAAGGCATTAACTGGAACTGATGAAAATGTTGGCCAGAGGAGAAAAGACACAAGAGAAAATTCAGATCAAACTCACAGCAGATCAGAATGCTGCTCTAACTGCTGTCATGCGATTGTTGTGTGAGGAAATGTCTTTTCAGAAAGCAAATGCAGGAAGTTGTATTGATAAATGAAACCATGATGTGCATGAAAAGATGTGCAAGCAGCTACCAATTGATCTGACTATTTTTTACTGCATTGTTAGGTGGATGCTAAGGTGTCATTAGAATGTTCTAGATGGTTGATAGGATGTTCTAAATGGTTGCTAGGTTGTTGTTTAATGTAGAAAATGAGCAAGTAGTTGCTAAGTTGATCTGACGATTTTTATCACATTGTTATATGGTTGCTAGGTTGTTTTGGTGGTTACTAAGGTGTTGCCAGAGCATGACTAGGATGTTCTAGATGAATGCTACTACAAGTTGTTGTGTGTGCTTGCTTGTGTGGGAAATAAGCAAATAGTTGCTAAGTTGATCTTACTGTTTTAATCGTGTTGTTATATGGTTGCTAGTTTGTTTTGGTGGTTACTTACGTGTTGCTAGGGTGTCGCTAGAATGATCTAGATCATGTTCAATTATAACATTGTTTAATTTTAACATTACATTGAAAACACCCATAGAACGATAGATTATGACAGCGAGGGTGTGATTGGGAAAGGTCCACGAGCCAGGACTCGAACTCTGGACCCCCAAAGTGCAATGGCACTATATGCCGGCATGCTGCCCAAAAGGTTATTGGCGGTGACAGCTGTCACTCCTTTTAATTGTGCATCGCAATCTCACAAAGTTTCGTTATATTCAGTGAATTTCTCTATACTGCACAATCAGTCTATGATTTACATCATGCATACACTGATGCTTTTAATGAGAGGATTCACAAGCTTGTATCACTTTGAATAAAAGCTCAAGTGTTTTAAGCGGTGAGTGGATACTGTCTAACATAAATATCTCTGATTGGCCATTGTGTTCCAGAAATCAACAGATATGACTGTGATTGGCTACATTGCTCAACGCTGTGAAAACACCTTTTACACTTTCCAGAGCAGAAACACAAATAGGCACTGGATAGTTTGCCAGATCTGTTTTGCAAATATGCTGTTATTACAGCTTCAACTGAGGGTGCTCTTGCTTTCTTTTGAACCAGACCTGCATTTACCTACATATTTAAAAATGTGTGATCTACCAGCATTGCCCTTTGCGATTGACCGATAGATCACGGATGACCTGATGGGCACCCAGATCGGGGTTCTAGATGAATGCTACTATGGGTTGTTGTGGGTGCTTGCTTGTGTAGGAAATAAGCAAACAGTTGCTAAGTTGATCTGACTGTTTTTATCATGTTGTTATATGGTTGCTAGGTTGTTTTTGTGGTTACTAAGGTGTTGCTAGGGTGTCGCTAGGATGTTCTAGATGGTTTCTAGGTTGTTGTGGATGTTTGCTAGTGTAGAAAATGAGCAAACAGTTGCTAAGTTGATCTGACTCTTTTTACTGCATTGTTATATTGTTGCCAGGTTGTTGCTAGGGTGTCATTAGAACATTCTAGATGGTTGCTAGAGCGTTCTGGGTAGTTTCTAGGGCATTGTAGATCAGGGGTGCCCACACTTTTTTTTGTGCGGAGATCTACTTTTCAAATGACAAACTGAATTAGATTCTTTCTTTATTTCTTTTTCTTTCTTTCTTTCTTTCTTTCTTTCTTTCTTTCTTTCCCTCCCTATAGGGGAAAATTGTATCTGATTGCACTAGAAAAGGGCTAGCAATGTTTTCCACAGCAAACACTGAAAATGACATCAGTTTTCAAGAACACTAACTAGCTACTCGCTTTTGCAATTACAAATAACAATAATAATAATAATAATAGCTTGTTCCTGTATGGTATAATTATTATGAAAACAGTTGGAATAGGTTTAGTCAAGTTAATTAAGACATTTCTTTTACAATAACAAAAATGAATGAAACTTTCACAAATGTTACTGTACTTTTAAAAAAATGTTTTGCCACAAATGTAATGGAAATGATCAGAAAATGACTTCAGCTTTAGGCATCAGAAATTAAGATAACATGTTCATTTATCAGATGTATTAACATCTGAACAAATGTTCAGTCTCAATCAGAAACAGGATGTGTCCTCTGTGCTGAAAAATCAACAGAGACCTTCATACGTAATGTTTTATTTCAAATCAGAATCAAATAATTCATTCGGGAAACTGTTTTCTCAGATGGAGGACACAGCATGAGTGATTAAATTAGTATTCAGCTTTTAAGACATCAAAAAGCAAGATGACATCTTGAGCTGGATGAAACTTTTGAGGGGGAGCAGTAAAATCATTTACAACATTTTAGAAAGAGTTTCACTTATGTTTGATTATTGCATCAACTCGGTCTCAGATGTTTCTCCTACAAGCCCTTTAAAGAGATAATAACAGACACCGGTGAGACAATCACTGACATACAGTAAGAGTATAGAGCCAAAAAAAATGTGCTTCTGAAGTAATTTGATGAGAAATATTTCCTATTTCTTCATAATGCTTTTTTTATTTCTAGGCAAATCTGAGCACAATGTAATGTTAAAGGAATAGTTCACTCAAAAATAAACATTTGCTGAAAATGTACCCTCAAGATATCAAAGATATAGATTAGAGTTGTTTTGTTCATCCGAACAGATTTGGAGAAATTTAGCATTACATCACTTGCTCAAAAATGGATCCTCTGCAGTGAATGGGTGCCGTCAGAATTAGAGTCCAAACGTCTTGTGAAGTATGTGTTTATAAGAAACAAATCCATCATTAAGACATTTCACTTTAAACTGTCACTTCTGGCCAAAATATGAGTCCATAAACCATAATATCTCTTAGTGAAAAAGTCCATCCCCTGTTGTCCTCTCAAAATTCATCGACATCTTTGTTTAGGACTGTTTTGGCATGTAAACAGTTCATGATCTGTGCATATTTCTCAGAGGATCCATTGGTGAGCAATTGATGAAATGCTAAGTTCTGATGAAGAAACAAACTGGATGGCCTGAGGGTGTGTAAATTTTCAGCAGATTTCACAACTGATTATATAATAATAGGCTGATACCATGTGTTTTTGTGGTCAAACGGGTTTGTGTGCTTTAAATCTAAGAGCAGATTTGTTCTATATACACTGCTAAACTAACTTCCAGTAAGCAAGAGCATTTCAAGTTCTCTTGATTCTGCAGAGGAGTTACAATAATTGTCTACAACCACTCGCAGTCCCAATAAAGTGTTATTTTGTTGCATTTATTGCGAAGTCTGTTCATTCTAGTACTCCATTAAACTAAATCTGTCGTTGCTGTTCAACTGTTACTGCAGGGGAAACTGGCATTATCTGATTTGCCCGATGACTTCACTGAATGCCAGAGCCTCTGGTCTCGCCTTGATGCAGAATAAATTGGACTCATCTTGCAATTTATATCCCTTAAAGCAAGGTGGGAATTCGTAACGAACATGTTGTGTTCTTATAGTCTAAGCTATGATTCCAATATTCCAAATGACATTTCTTTTTCTTTTTTTTTCTTCCTCCCTGTCAGTAGATGAATGCTTTTCTGGGCATATGTCACATAACGGCTTGGCAGATTCAGTGTCATAACCGGATTGAAAAGACCCTCTTGTGCTTTTACAATCTTAGTTGTCTGGCATGAGCGTGGTATAATCTGTCTCAGTTTGGGCTCACTGTGACTTTTGTCAGATCATTACAGCGAGTGAGAGTGGCCCAAATTGAAGGCAAATTGATACACCCACATGTTGTCATTGCCTGGAATCTTGTCCCACCGGAAACACCATTATTGCGACAGCAATTCATACATTTTGTTATAGATGGGAAGTTGGCAAATGGACATGAGCATGTTTATTTTTATTATTAAGATTTCAGATTGCAATGGGGAAGATATTTTTAGATGATGCAACTGTTCATCATTTACTTGAACATTTTCAACACTTTTAACTGATTTAACTAGTTAAATTGAAATGGTCTTAACAGCACTTAAAACAGTACAGCATTTATTTACATTTGTTAATGTTAGTAAATAAAATGTTGTTGACATTAACTATAATTAAGTATAATTATATAATTAAGTAATTATAATTATAATTATAATTGTTAGTACAGTCCATGTTAACTAATGTAGTTAACAAATCAAATTTAAAGTGTTATTTCGAACATTTAGACTTCCATATGCTGCATCCACACGTGAACTTTTATTTTATTTCATTTCATTTCATTTCATTTCATTTCATTTCATTTCATTTCATTTCATTTCATTTTATTTTATTTTATTTTATTTTATTTTATTTTATTTTATTTTATTTTATTTTATTTTATTTTAATTTAATTTTATTTTATTTTATTTTACAGAAAGTCCATGTTCATATGTTTGGTCTTACTGGCCTCCATATTAAAAAATAAATAAAATATAATAAAACTATTTTATTAAAATTATTTAATTAAAATATTAAATGAAATCAAACTAAATATTACAAATACTTAATAGTAAATCTCTGCTTAACTTAAAAGCTTGATTAGCAACATTTTCAAGGATTCTCAAGAGATTGCCCATTTTGAAATTAATTTTGTCAATTCAAAAGATATATATATAAAAAGGCAAGACTATATTTATATAATGGACTTTATATTTAGACAATGAATATATATATATATATATATATATATATATATATATATATATATATTTAAATTCTTTTTTTTTTTTTTTTTTTTTTTTTTTTGTCCAGTCAAGTGATTAATTGATTATATTGGTGAAGCAATTCTTTATTATTTTTTTCTTGAGGGCAGTCCAAAGTTTGGTTCAGTGTAGTTTAAGCAAATTTATTTCTAAGAAATTCATTTCTTGCTGCATATTCCTCCATGGCTAGACAGCGAGACGAAGATAACTGGTAAACAAGCATACAGTGGCAGACCTATCTACCTAAAGTTAATAGGTTGTGATTCATCCCCCATAGACGCCAGAATCCCCTCTCCTCATTTTCTCGCTGTCATACTTTCTGTTCTTTCCAGTTCTTATTCTGAAGATGCATAATTCCACCTGGACGTTCACACTCTCTTAATTAACTTGTTTTCTGTCCTGCTGACATCCTGCTCATGACAGAAAGCGGAGATAATCAAAACTTCTCTTAAAATAAGCCACTGAATAAAGCACAGAGTTTGCTTTCATCTTCCCGACATTTTTTTTTTTTTTTTTAGTTGAAGCTATCAGACGGTGGCTGAGAAAAGTGAAACAGGCTCTCTTTGAAGATGACTAATTGTTTCAGGTAATCACATTCACTAACTGTGGTGGTTCTGTGAGACTGAGTGAATGCGACATGGCAAGCTGAGGTGGAATTATACTTGCATTTTATGAAAGGATGTTGTGCCAATACTGATGTGCAGTGTTAAATTCAACTGCGCAAACTGCTTGCGGTAGGTTGGGTATTTCAGAGCAAAAACAGCATCATATTCAATAACCACCTGCAATCCAGTTTAACCAGTTGCTAAATGAGCTGAAATCTGCATCTAAATTTGATCATTATTGTTCATTTTCACGACAAAAATGCTTTATTTGTATGCAAATCAGGCATGTTATATATCAGTCATATTCACAAAACTCATCACTGTTTGTCTGGCTCCATTAACATTTTGCTGTATGTCACATTATAAAAGTAAAACAGATTTGCACGTCTTTTTATGTGGACACATTTTTGCGTATAAGTATTTATTTTTATTTTTTTATTTTGTGAAAGACATTTAAGCTTTAAGTATGAATTAAATTGATCCTATATTTCAACAAATGTTTCTCGCGCAGCAAATCAGAATAATAAAATGATATCTGAAGGATCATGTGACACTGAAGATTGGAGTAATGATGCTGAAAAATCAGCTTTGCATTACAGGAATAAATTACATTTTGAAAAATATTCAAATAGAAACCATTTATTTAAGATTTTAATAATATTTCAAAATATTACTGTTTTATGTATATTTTTGATCAAATAAATGCAGCCTTGGTGAGCAAAAGAGACTTTACACATTAATAAATCTTTCTGACACCCAAATGTTTTAACAATATTGTACTTTGTTCACATAAACAGGTTCTTCCTCAAAATCACACCATTGGTTGAGTCACAATGCTACAGAAGAGGATTAGGGCCAAGCAATATTAAAAAAATAAAACCATTTCGAGATTAAAGTTTAAAATCCAATCATTCCTCCGCGTTTAGTCCAGCAATTTCTTTTTTCTCATTAAGCAATTGATTTCCAATTTTTTTTCCCGATGAAGAAAAGCGAGTTTGGCTAAAGACGGTTTCGAACCCTAGTCGATCACATTACACGCATTACTCTCCAACCTACACCACTACTGATACAATTTGACTCTGTCCAACGAGATGAAATGAGTGACACAAGTTTTTTTTCTCGAAACACAGCGACTTTTTTTCTCGTAATTAAATGAGTTTATTCTCAACATTTTATTTCGAATTTTTCTAGATTTTTTTTTTATTTCTCAAAATTTAACAGCTTTTTGTCTCGTAATTTAATTACTTTATTCTCAAAATTTCTCGAAATTTAACTACTTTTTTTCTCATAATTGAATGACTTTATTCTCAACATTTTATCTCGACTTTTTTTCTCGAAATTTAAACGTGTTTTATCTCGAAACATAACGACTTTAAACTTAGATTAAATTTAGAGAATAATCTCAACATTTTATCTGGACATTTTTCTTGAAATTTAACAAGTTTAATCTTGTATTATAATGACTTTAATCTCGAGATGGTTTTATTTTTTTATTACTGCTTGGCACTGATCTTCTTCCGTACAGTGCTCAAACAACAGCTCAGTGTTTTGAAAAAGTCACAAATCCACAGTGTTTAGACTCTTCGGGAATATTTTAGCATTGGAAAAGGACGGCGTCTTTTAAGAGGACCTGTTCTGTGAACTATGCATTCGCAAGCTCTGTGCTGGTAGAGCGTTTCTCTTTGCAGCGCTGTGGATTTACTGGCTCTGACAGTGAAGTGTTTTGGAGAGCTCTCGTTTTACAGCTGACAGCCTGTCTGGGAGGGTCAATTAGCATCTCAATAATGGTGAAACAATCACAGTGAATCCCCTGAAATAGGACTGGTTATTTGATTTGACAGGTCATCACCACTTTCACATTTCCTGTCTTAAAAGCCCACGGACATGCAGTCTTAGCGCTTATCTTGCTGTGTCGCACTCGCAGAGGGTACAATGGGGTGAAATAGTACTGTTAAATTGTGAATACCTTGTCACTGTGATGTTTTAAGGTAAGACAATGGTTTAATTACTGAGACTGGATCCATATGAATGCACTAATAAATAATGATATGTCTTTGATGCAAGCTGATGCCCGTTTGACCTTTAAGCCTCCATGATGTTAAATGGCTGATTGTCTCCGTTCATTATTTTTTCCCCTGAATACTGCATTGATTTCTGCTTTTGTCACCGTAAGATTGTTTTGAACCATGCAGATGTTCTCTTTCTACTGAAGGACATTAAAGGAAACATTAAAGTAATAGAAATGAAATTTCGTTGAAAATGTACTCACCCTCAGGCTATCCAAGATGTAGACGAGTTTGTTTTTTTTATCAGAAAAGATTTGAAGAAATTTTAGCATTACATCACTTGCTCACCAATGGATCCTCTGCAGTGAATGGGTGCCGTCAGAATGAGAGTCCAAACAGCTGATAAAAACATCACAATAATCCACAGCACTCCAGTCCAATTAATTAAAATTAACGTTTTATGAAGTGAAAAGCTACATGTTTATGAGAGACAAATCCATCACTAAGATGTTTTTATCTTTAACCTGCCACTTCTGGCCATAATAGAGTCCAGTGAAAAAGTCCATTCCCTGATGTCCTTACATCAGAATCCACCAACATATTTGTTTAGAGAATTCTTAGACTGTTTTTGCATGTAAACAGAGCTTGATCTGCACACATTTCTCTCCTGATTCAGATCTTCAGTATAGAAAGCGATATGAATAGAGGACTCATATTTTATCCAGAAGCAACGGTTTGAAGTTAAAAACGCCTTAATGATGAATTTGTTTCTTACAAACACACAGCTTTTCACTTTACAAGATGTTAATTGATGGACTGGAGTGGTGTGGATTACTTGTGGATTATTGTGATGGTTTTATCAGCTCTTTGGTCTCTCATTGTGGCGGCACCCATTCACTGCAGAGGATCCATTGGTAAGTTACATGCTACATTTCTCTAAATCAGTTCTGATGAAGAAACAAACTCAACTACATCTTAGATGGCCTGAGGGCGGCTACATTTTAAAATGAAAATTTTTGGGTGAACTATTCCTTTAAATCCCAGTGTTATTTTTGTCTTGAGTGTCAAAGGAAACTTGAGCTTTCAGTGTCTACATTTAAAATATACAATAGTACTTTTTTCCCTAAGTAGGTTCTATAGGTGTAATCTATGAGGTAACATTTCACACCGAGCACTTAAATGCAACCGAATGGATGTGTGTGATCTGGCATGATAGATAGGAAAGGCTTTCTCGTTATTGGTGTATTGATTAGTGAAGACCTTGTTCCTCAGTGACCTGAGATGATGTACATTCTCATTACTTTATATAGAGAGTCATTTCGAACCGTAAAAGGACATTTACCTGCAGAGAGACGACAAGCCTTCACAACTATTTCCCATATCCGAACCTTAATTGCACTTCTGCAATTATATATTTTTTTCATTCTCCGCCTCAGATTTTCTTCACATTTAGATGATGACCACATTGTGCTGAGAGTCTGCCTGATGCTGTCTCCAAAAATAGAGCGTCGGGAGCGTCCGCTACAGAAGATAGATGTTCACAGTTTGACAGACTCCGAGGAAATAAATTTGTTGCCTGAGCACATTTAAGATTCGTCGCATGCCCGAGTTTATTTCCCCATTGTTTTGTTCTCTTCCACGACGGTTTAATAAAAATGCACCGACTGAATCTATCAAGTGGGCCCCGCAATAATTATAGGTCAAGTTCAATTTCTAGGCTAACTGTTAAAAAACAAACTTGTGAAGGTTCAGGGACCTTCTGTTAAAGGCGCAGCACTCTGTGGAAACCTGTGGAGTCCAATCTGGTTTTGTAAATTTGGCCTGCTGTTAGTAGAAACATTTTTGGATAGGAAACGAAACACAAAATGAGGGACTGTCATTGTGAGCTGATTACCTTGTTTCAGAAATTGATAAATAATTGAACCTACAAAGAAATAATGGAGAAGTGACAACGGCGGCATGCGTTATTCATGAATGTTGACTTTGTTCCAAATGCATGGATTATTAATGTGATGAAAGAATAATATTGATATATGGTATACAATGATATCATAATTTAGGCTGGACGTTAGTTTACTTTCAAAAGCATACTATTTAGTATTTACTATTCCCTACACTTCTGCAGTCAAACTTCTAGGATGAAACTGTTGTTATTCTCTATAATGGATTATTTCTGGTTTTATATTTTGTATTCTGCACTGTATGTTGCTATTACAATATTTCATAGTTTTTTTTTTTTTCTTTTGTATTATATACTGCTTCTCTTCAAAAGCACAATCAGAATATACTGAATAAATATATTCAGCATCTATACATTTATATTTATATCAAAAAATCTATCTATGTATTATTTGTATATATCAAATTTTATTTATACTAACAACACTCTAAAAAAAAAATGGTGCTGTATAGCACTAAAAGTGGGTCTTTGGCTCGTAATCATAGGGGAACCACTGTTGGTGCTGTTTAGCACCATTTTTGTTGAAGAAATACAATGCAATATGGCACCTCTTATGGTTCTACATAGCACCATTTGACAAAGGTGCTGTATAGCACCTATAAAGATATGGTGCTATAAAGCACCAAAAGTGGTTCCCCTATGATTACGAGTCAAATTGCATATACAATATACAGCAAATTATTATTAATTTTCTTCTTCTACTAGTACACACACACACTATATAGTTCGGTGGCCTTGAATGATTACTATATCCATGTACCATAGTCTTTACAAGTACCATTGTATTTATTTATTTTATTTTGTTTGTTTGTACGTTTTAGAGGTGTGATCCATGAGGTAATATTTCACAGTGAGTATTCTTCTTCTTATTATATTTTAAGGCAAAACGTATTGAGTCATATATGTCTAATTGATAAATGCTTAGTACAGGCAAGCATGTTAATTGACTTCCTGATGAAGATGAAGAAACATTCACTGCACCTGTTTTTGTCCCAAATCCTCCGAGCCGAGGTCTGATTAGCAGTCTGTGATGGATTTTACTCTGGACAGGAGTTGTCCAGCATAAAATCAATGTCTCATTATGGCAAAGAGTAGCCACTGTCAGACCAGCATTCATCTGCTGCTCATGTGTGAAAGCAACAGGAGGCCAGGAGCCGATATACTATACTGATAAAACAACAACAACAAAAACATCTGGAGATCAGCTCACATTAGCTCAGCAACTAGTCATGGCAGATGTTACTATCGGTTACATGCAGAAGCTGCAGTTAAAAACAATCCGCAGAAAGTTTATCTAACTTCCCTCACAACACCCGCTGATATTTGATTGGCATCCAGCAGGTACAGGGACATAAGATGCCGCACAAGTGAAAGTTATTGAGCTACAACAGAGAGGTAGAGAGGGATCCAGTCCTAATGGAGTTGGCAAAATCATTCTTATGAAAGAGGTGATATTAATGTTAGACTAAATAAATCTGAACATCTAAAGCGCCTTTAATAACTGTTACAGAAGGGTTCAGGCTAGGCTACAGGCTTGAAAATTAAAAGTGTATCTTTTCATAAAAATACAAAAGGTGCAGGGTATATAAAATATCATCTGTTCTAAATAAATAATTTGGTGGATTCTTTTTCACAAGGAGTTATTGAATTCAGTAGAAAACTCAATACACTGTTAAAATAGTAATAATACTGAGACTTGCAAACTTAATTTATCTTATACATTGCAATCAAAATGTATCCAGTTGTAGTTTTGTTATTTATTTAGAGGTTTAAACACTTGAGCAGTTCGGTTGAATTGCAGATGCCTTGATCATTTACACATTATCCAAAGTGAAGTGCATTCACTGTGAAAATACATGCTGCCACATGATGGTCGCTGTCACATTTTTCAAGCATCTGTCAAACTAAAATGCTACCAAAAGTAAAATACTGACAAATCACTGATGAGGTCATTGACCAGAACCTACAGTGGTGTGAAAAAGTGTTGGCCCCCTTCCTGATTTTTAAATTTGTTGCATGTTTGTCACACTTTAATGTTTCAGATCATCAAACAAATTTAAATATTAATCAAAGATAACACAAGTAAACACAACATGCAGTTTTTAAATGAAGTTTTTTTTATTATGAAGGGAAAACAAAATCCAAACCCACATGGCATTGTGTGAAAAAGTGCTTGCCCCCTCCTATTAAATCATGAAAGAACTGTGATTAACCACATTATTCTAGAAAGCTGAGTTAAATTTCACTAGCCAAACCCAGGCCTGATTACTGCCAGACCTGTTGAATCAAGAAATCACTTAAATAGAACCTGTCTGACAAAGTGAAGCATGCTTAAAGAGCAACACATCATTCCACGATCTTAAGAAATTCATAAACAGATGAGAAACAAAATAGTTGACATGTATCAGTCTGGAAAGGGTTATAAAGCCATTTCTAAGGCTTTGGGACTCCAGCAAACCATGGTCAGAGCCATTATCCACAAATGGAGAAAACTTGGAACAGTGGTGAACCTTCCCAGGAGTGGCCGGCCTACCAAAATTACTCCAAGAGCACTTTTTCACACCACTGTAATTCATAATCTCTGATGTCACTGATGAAGTCATGGATGACGTATGTGAACAGAAAGAAACTTGTGGCTTCCAAATCAGAAAATTTTTTCTACTGTTTCCAATAATATGTGCTATCAACAATGTTCAATTTAGCCAGTGCCAGTTATCATATCTTTTTATTTTATTATTTTTTATTGGTGAATAAGTGATGTAACGATGAAGAGACATTATAATACATTTTCAGAAAAAGTAATTTTTAGATGAGCTATTCCCTTAAAACACGGTGTTTATTTAATTTAATTTAATTTAATGCAATTTAATTTGGAAATTTCTCCAAAATTGTTGAAGAAACATCAGAATTTTCAGCAAATTTTCATTTTTGTACAATATATTACTTTAAAGCCCTATTTTATTATTCCAAGTAAAATGTCAATTAATCAAGAAAAGATAGTATATATAGAGCATATAATGGCTAATTTAAGTTTTGGTTAGTGGGGTATTTTATGCATACATGAACTTCACATACCTTACACTGTATAAAAACTGCACTTTGCCGAAATACTACTAGTTTTAGCAGTATGCTACTCCAAATGCAGTTTCTGAGAGAGAGAGAGAAAAAAAAGCGTGAATTAGCTGACCGTTGAGTTCCTCAATAAGGTCTCTGATGAATTCTCCTCAGAGATGGGCTTGTTAGTGAATCTCTCCCTCCTGAGTTATCTGAGGCCATTAGTACTTGGCTTTGAAGAATATAATGAGGTTTCCTTTATAATGATAATATCGCGATTCTAAAAAAAAAAAAAAAACCATATATCAACACGTGTCACAGCAGTTCAGTCCCGTCATTATCATCATCGTTCTGAATGTGAGCTGGTTAGCGACATAAGGTGATTAAGCTCTTTCTAGTTTCACGAGCTGGGATTAGCAGCGAGCACGGATTTAGCCATGAATAAGCCGTCATATTCTAAACACAGACTTCTAAAGAGCTTCCGTAACCTGAAAAAGCAGATTAAAGGCATCAGGTGGCGATTTAGTGATCCACGTGCACTGATACAGGACGAGGCTTGTAAAGGTAGATTTGGGAAGGGCATTAAATTTGGTGTCGCTGTGAGCCGTATCATTTCAGGGAGCAGCTGAGAAAGAGATTTGAGTTTACCTCAGTCATTTTTGGCTCCTTACGAGGATGAAAGAGGTTATTTAAATGCAAATTTAATTCTTTTGTCCTGCCGTTCAGACAAGGACCAGAGAAATATCGTGTGCTGAAAATGGCTTCTACATTACATAATTGTGTGCTGGTCTCTCCCCCAAATTAGGCTCTTCTTGCTTTTTTGTTGTTGGTTTTATATATATATATATATATATATATATAGATATTTTGGTTAAGAAGCGTCAGAGCAAAGATGCACAACATATACATCATTTGATCCGTGTCAAAGTGCAAATGGGATTCATTTGTGATGTCCACATCCAGTTTGATGAAGACATCAGTGGATAATGGATGACTGCTGACAGCTATATTCCTTTAAGAAGTTTCCAAATGAATCACCTTTTCTGAAAAGCCTCAGGTTGAAGGAAATGCAAATTCACATTCAAATAAACCTTTCAGCCGTGATGTCATTCTGGACTGCATGATGTAACAGACGAAAGTTCAACACTTCATCCTCAATCACAAAAAAATGTTATGTAAATGTATAAAAGTCATTTTTGCTTATTCGCGTTACCTCCGACACTGAAGAGGCCCCAAAAGACCATCTATAGTGTTACTTCATTTATTGGATGCATAAAAATTGTCCTGAGCTTGATGAGTTTAAGCGAAAACCCTGAGCTTTGGGTCCTAAATTGTATCATCGGGTTTCTTTGTAAGGTTTAGTTTGGATTGGGCCCTCATTAAGCCTAGAAGATGATTACCCTCAGTATGGATAAAAGTTTATTGAATGAAGGCCTTTGCAAAGCAGGTTTCATGGGTCAACCTAAATTACAGCATGGCTTAAGCAAATGGTTAAATTGATTTACTTAAGTAAAGAGTACAATTACTTAATTAAGAGTTAAGACACCACAAATGTATACACTGCCTTTGACTCGCTCAAGTAAAATTTAAGGACTTGTCTTCTGGCTTTCAAAACTGCTGATGCCGCATTTTGTATTGTTCAAGTGTGCTTGAGATCACTGTATATTATAGTCCAATAAATTCACCCAATCATACGTTGTAGTCTACAGGGAAAGCTCATTTGGAATTATGCAGCCCATAATCTTAACATTAACCATCGTATATAATGAAAAACCAATTACAGTCTAATGAATAAGAGAAGCGAGTGAGAGCAGTAAGCGCTTTAGATTTTGCACTTCTCTTCAGCACGAATGTATCTTAACAGCGTCCTTGACACTGAAGAAATTTGGCAGGAATTGAAAAGTAGGTATGAATTAGATAATCAGTTTTACACAGTGACTTTGTCAAATTTACTTTCTGGATTTCCTGGGTTTTATGCTTTTGCACATTTATATCTTTCAGTTACCACAGGATTTGTATTTGTTTTTGAAACTGGTTGATCATAGGCCTCATTGATCTGAGCTTATGCACCTCAGTTTTTGAGTGAAAAAAGCATTATTTGGTGATTATTTTGCCAATGTTCACTCAAAAACTGAGGTGCATAAGCTCAAAGAAAGTAGAAAGTTGTCATACCCTTTGTGAGTAGTTTTAGTCCAACTCAAAATGCCTGTGTTTTGCGTTGTTTATGGATGCTCAAATCGGTCAAACCGAGAAAACATGGAGCTTCCACCATCCACTTGATTGGCTCTACGACACTCTCTCCTCTCCACCTGTAGCTGGTGTGTGGTGAGCGCACTGGCGCCGTTGTCCTGTGGCTGCCGTCGCATCATCCAAGTGGATGCTGCACACTGGTGGTGGTTGAGGAGAGACCCCCCACTTGATTGTAAAGCGCTTTGGGTGTACTGCAATACACAATAAAAGCGCTATATAAATGCTTCCTTCCTTCCTTCCTTCCTTCCTTTTATCGTGTATGAAAATGTGTTGTTCATAATGGAGGAAAAGTCAAGAAATTGACTGAAAAACGCAGGAAAAAGTGGCTTGTAAACCTGCGTCTGCGGTCGGGAGGAGCCGAGACGGATAAGGCTTGTGTGTGCAAATGGCTAATATAAGATATAATAATATATTAAGATATTAATACAGATATAAATAGATAATCCAGGGCTGCCAACTCTCAGGCATTCAGCGTGAGACAGTCAGAATTCACTCAATGCTAAACGCCACGCGTAGACACGATGTAAAAAAGATATTATTTGCAGTTCAGAGAGCTTCACTGATTATAACGGAACATTGTGAGATTGCAATAAATTGAAGTGAGTGGCAGCTTTTTAGTGATTATATAGAAGTGCTATTTACTCGCTTTCTAGGCTATAAACAATTCAGAATTTGAATAAAAGTTTTGCTTTACGTGCTGCTAACAGGAGCAACGTACACAAACCCTGTATGCAGCAAAGTTTCAGGAGTGACTGAAAAAGAGAACGGATGAGATGGAGGAAAGTCCGTACTGTACTGGTTTAGGCGCTATAACATGAGAACGGTATAAACAGAAAAACACAACATATGTTACATGATCCTTGTTATATAACAATATAACAAATTAACTAAAAATATAATAAAATAACTAACTACATAATACTATTATTGTTAGAAATTGCAACAAAATAAAAAATAGAAATATAAACTTTTGAACTGCGGGGTTTCGTCTGGCCAGAGGAGAACTGGCCCCCCGACTGAGCCTGGTTTCTCCCAAGGTTTTTTTTCTCCATTCTGTCACAGAGGGAGTTTTGGTTTCTTGCCGCTGTCGCCTCTGGCTTGCTCAGTTGGGGACACTTAATTTCTAGCGATTATCGCCGATTTGATTGCACAGATACTATTTAAACTAAACTGAGCTAGACAATGACATCTCTGAATTCAATAATGAAATGCCTTTAACTGAAAATTGAGTGTTTAATCTTATCATTATACATTACTGACACTCTATCCTCCAATTTGATACTGTTAAGTGCTTTGACACAATCTGTATTGTTAAAAGCGCTATATAAATAATGGTGACTTGACTTATAACGATGAGCAATTTTTAAACTAAATTGAAATACTTGAATGCCATTGAGGCGGCGGATATTGGCTAAATGGCTTGTTTGCAATCAGGGTAAGTTGCTGATTGCAAACAAGCTATTTCTAAAATGAATCTTGTATTTATATGAGGGATGTGGGATATATGTCACTCCTGAAACTTTGCTGCATGTACAGGGTTTGTGGCCGTGGGTTCTGTTAGCAGAACGTAAAACAACTTTTATTTACAACCTGGTCTCATAAAAATACGTACCTCTGCGACACTGTTTTATGTACCTTGCTACACGTTTGCCGCAGTTTCAAATAGAAATGTCCACTGAGTGGCGCTAAAACATAGGTTCAATATGTGAACCCTGGCACGTTTTTATTACGTAGATATTGGTATGTGTCACGGGTGCGTGGTTGTAGCAAATATATAAATGAAAGACAGGAGAAAGAAACAGCATCAACTCACTTTCCCATTTAATAACTTAAGATCAGACAAATACAAGGGGAGAACTGAGGAATTTTATATGAACAGGAACAAAAGAGCAAACAACATAATTCAAATCAGGTGGGGACCTGATAATTAACTAATGAGAACAGGAACTAAACCATATAAGGACAGACAGGAACTTCAGATGGGTAGACACGTGACAGTACTTCCCCCTCCTGGAAGGCGCGTCCCGTGCCGTAACAATACCACTGGGGAGGGGGGGTGGGCGCCTGGAAGCCGGTGCCGGACAGGGATACAGGGGAAGACATCCAGGGAGGCCATGGCGGGTCCGGGGACTCGGGAGGCCATGGCGGGTCAGGAAGCTTGGAAGGCCATGGCGGGTCCGGGGACTCGGGAGGCCATGGCGGAGCAGGATTCTCAGGGGAATAGCCCCCAAAAAATTTTAAAGGTGAATTTAGGCGTTTTCAGTCTTTGCGCGGACTCTTGGGGGCGCTCGGGCAGCGCGGAGCTGGACGGAACCAGCGGAGACTCTTGGGGGCTCTCTGGAAGCGCGGATTCTTGGGGGCGCCTTCGTGGCGCAGGCACTGGGGGGCGCTCTGGAAGCGCTGTAGGTCCTTCGCCGCGATCGGCAGCGGGCTTGGCAGCCGAACCGGCTTCAAATTTGTCCAGCGGGCCGGGACCAGCCGCAGATGGCGGCGGCCCGGAATCAGCGGCGGTAGGCTGGTGCGGGCGACAACTTCCATTTTCAGTAGCGGTCCGATCTTCTGTCACGGGTGCGTGGTTGTAGCAAATATATAAATGAAAGACAGGAGAACGAAACAGCATCAACTCACTTTCCCATTTAATAACTTAAGATCGGACAAATACAAGGGGAGAAATGAGGACTTTTATATGAACGGGAACAAAAGAGCAAACAACATAATTCAAATCAGGTGGGGACAATGAAAGATAATTAACTAATGAGAACAGGAACTAAACCATATAAGGACAGACAGGAACTTCGGACGGGTAGACACGTTTTGCTGTGTTTTTATTACGTTGCTTCAGATACGTATTGCGGCGGTTCAGAATTCAAATATCCGGGGACTGTTGCTAAAGGTTAATGCTCTATCGTGTTGGAAATATGCCCCACACCAAATCCAGCCCTAAACCTACCCGATAGTGTTAACAAATGCAAAACTGATAAAAAACGTATTAGCTGATGCAACTGTGCCATTTGAACTTCCTTTTACACAGATTTTAACTGCTTTGTCGAACCGTAGTTCGGACCGGTGCTTCTCGTCTCCTAAATCTGTCTCCGTACTCCGTGAGCTACCGAACAAACTTATCATCTATGAAAACCCATAGATATGAAGCTGGATGTGTGCGATGCTAACGTTCAAAAGCATCAGTTTTCAAATCTCCCAGCATATTAATATTGTTTTGAAGTCATATCATGATATTCTTCAAGTAATTGTGCGAAAATGACGCTTTATTAATCACAACTCTGTAAATTTGTGTGAAAGTGTTCATTTATTTTGGAAACTGCAGTGATATGTACTTATTGGTACGTATTTCATGTCACGCTAAAAGTGCACCCAGGTGCGTAAATGCCATGAGACCAGGTAGTTTATTTAAATTCTGAATTGATTATAGCCTAGAAAGAGAGCAAATAGCGCTTCTATGTAATCACTAAAAAACTATAACACTTTAATAATTTATCGCAATCTCACAATGTTCCATTATAATCAATGAAGCTCTATGAACTGCGAATAATATCTTATTTACACCATGTCTACGTGTTGCGTGTAACATAACATTGAGTGAATTCTGACTGTGTCACCTTGTATCTATTTATATATGTCTTTATTAATATCTTAATGCATTTTTATATCTTATATTATCCATTTGCACAGACGAGCCTTATCCGACTCCTCCCGACTGCAGACGCAGGTTTACAAGCCACCTTTTCCTGTGTTTTTCAGTCAATTTCTTCACCGTCACCGTCACTCACTTTTAAGGCTTTTGACCTCATTGGTCATGTTTCCTGTCTGTGAAATTCAATACTCTGTGTGACACGCTGTATGTGTCATCACATGAACTAGAAAGATTACAGAAGAGGAACATGTTTTTATTCTTTTTTTCTTTTGAGTAACATGCTTTGAATTAATGTCTGCATTTAAATGTAAGTAAATAGATTCATTTTAATTTAGTGTTGACTTTAACTCAATTTAATTGCTCCATTTGGATGTTCAGTTTACTTTTTCAACTTTGGTCACTGGATTGCACTTTCTTCCAAAATTAATTTGTACTCATTAACACGGCTTTCTCCAGAGGTTCCATTAACATAATGAAGAATGAGTTATTTGTTTTCTCTAACAATGTGCAGCTGACCAGCGGTATTAAGCACAGTCTGCATTCCAGGTTGCATTTTTCATGGTTTCGCACAATAGGGTGAAATTTGATGGTAACCTTAATCAAGACTAGTACAGTTTCCATTGTTTGGTCTGAATAGCTGCATGTGTCTCCTGAAATAACAAGTCATTTTCAGCCAACCAACAACTGCCAGCTGGAATCTGGGTCAAAACCCTTGTCGGTTCTTCTAATACTAAACATCTTACTGAAAGTGTCGCTTATTGTCAAGTTCAGTGCTACTGGTAATTTACTCATGCTTTTACTTATATCTGAAAGCATGGTTTCTAAATGTGTTGCTAATTTGTGTCCTACAGTTGATAACAGGATGTGCAAATGCCTCAAAAGACATTTACAATGGAGTCAGAACTTACAGAGCCAATTTTCCATGCATGGCACAAAAAGCACATCTGGCATGACGGCATAAAACTTTGTGCAGATTGGGAGTGAACCTGGCTTTTAATTGTTCCATGAGTTCTCATGTGATCTGTCCCCATCAGCTCTCCATGAGATGGGCTTCAAAAACACCACAATGACCTCCAAAGCAGAGTCTCCTGGTGGTATTCTTGGGAAACATGCAAAGGACAAAAGCATTGGAAATTTGAGTTAGAAATAGACACTGTGCTAAATTATGTTCTGCTTGTGCTAGATTAGGTGTTCTGTGGAAATCTTTGATTACAACCAGGTCAGTTATTAACCAAGGCATTTGAAGGCTTTGGAAAAGTTATTTGGCATTAACGGGTGTGATATTAACCTGTTAATATTGAAAATGCTAAAGCACATGTTCTCTTTTCCACTTTAAGCACAGCTGAAACTCTTCCGTGAGTGTTTTTGGCAGTCTAATGTCGACCTCTATGTTGCATTCCATTACAAATTTGGATGTAGTAATTTCTTGTCATCTCAGACATTCGACCATATAGCATTCTGTTGTCTGATGATTAAAAAAATAATGTATTAAAACAAACAAAATGGCAATGCTGGCATGTGTTCTGCAAGTGTGTGATTATCAGACATTTGCAGAACAGGTTTTATTGTGATTTAATGACTCATTGATGCATGTTATGTGCTTAAAAGTGAATTGCTGGCATGACATAACACACCTGCGGCGTGAACATTTCCAAATTCGACGTCCAATTTTAAATGCTGTTTTTGGGATGATTTATCCATTTTAAGTGACAAGTTGGACAGTCTGACTCATTATGGACAGCGTTTTTCACCAGCCTCTGTGTAGGTGTTTTACTCCATAGAACTCTTTATTATAGAACAGATTGGCTAAGTCATGAATCGATATGAATTACAATCCCGACTTAGATTTAAAGCAAAAAAGTTAAAGACTAAGTATTTAATGTCTTTTATAAAAAAATTAAGTACACAGCACGTTTTGGGCAATACTGGACATTACATCTCTGTTACATGTACCCACTGTTAAAAATCAGCTTCTCTATGGGGAAAATAAATGGGATTTTTATTTCTGGAACATTATTTTTGTGCTCTTTAGACAGATGAGGCTTTGCAATCCGAAATATAAATAAAATATACAATGTGCATCATGCTCAATTTGTCTTTGGAAAGTTTAAGGAAGTTTATGACTTCCTAAATAAACATTGATATCCGTATCCCCATAAGGGCTTTGTAAACATCTTTGAAATGTTCCCCATAAATTGTTCTGTTCTGTTTGTTTTTTGTTTGTGTAGCAGTATTTTATTATTTATTTAGCAGTATTTTTTTTTTTTTATGTATTTACTTACTTGCAGGCGTATTTATTTGTATTACAGCAAATTAATGTAAGCTGACAACCCAACCAACCACAGATACACTGAAAACACAGTAAACTTGAGATGCTTTATTTCCCAGTCACAACGTTTGGCAAAATCTTAACAGATTAGTTGTTCTGTGCTAAAACTCCCGAAGTATAGAGCAATATCAAAAATATTGCACAGAATGCTTTTGTTGAATAAGTCCTGCTTTAACTTCCTCTACATATTACATCAGTTCAATCTGGTAGTCCTAGAAAATTCAGCTTCAGATCTAGTCAGACCTTTGACTAAATGTAGACTGAGAAAAATAAGTACCTGTGCCCAATACTCATGGAAGTTATATAACGCCAACCAATCAGATCCTAACTTACCAGATTGAAAAAATTGCTTAGTCAATATGAACTATATACAAAGCCCTTGAAGTATTGCAAATGGTGTCACTTACTGTCAGCTACTGTTCAAATCAGCTTCTCTATGGAGAAAATAAATGAAGAAATTAACTGCACAGCCCATTTTGAGCTGTATTGGAAATTACGTCACTTTTTGCTACCTACTGTTAACTTCTCCAAGGAGAAAATAAATGGGATAAATGGATTTTTATTTGTGGAACACAACTGTTGTGTTCTTTAGACTGATCTAGTTGGCTTTTTAACCAGAAATAAAATGATGGTATGGTAAGATTCACAGATTTGCATCGGTGGATCGGCATAAAAGTTAACCATGTGATGCAAGAATTAAAAAAGTTTTTAAAATTTGTATCACGATGCATCGTTTCTAACATATTTGCATCAGTAAAAAAAAAAAAAGGCAGAGGTGTAGTCACAGAGACTAACATGTCTGTCTGAACCAAAGAAATAAAAACAAACTATCTATACAATATTGAATTGCATAGCATCATATTTTTTTTCATTGAATCACATTGTGTTGAGTCAAAACAAATTCGGATCGCACTGCATCGTTATCGGGTTGAATCGTATCTCAGCGCATTGATAGCTTCATGTATCTTTAATGTATTGTATCGTTGGCTATGCATCACAATGAATAATCGAGATGCTTAATGAATCTAAGCCAATAACCCAACAGCAAATATACTGTGGTAATGGCAAACTTGGGATTCTTTATTTTGGAACATTTCCTAGTTTCAATATTTGGCGAAACCTTAGCAGATTAGCAGTTATTAGCAGTGATTCCTGTTTTAATTTCCTCTACACATTACATCAGTTCAATCTGGCAGTTCTAGAAAAGTCTAGCCATTACATCTAGCCAGACTTAGGAGTAAATGCAGACTAAGGAAAAATGGTATAGTGGCATAAAATCAGCCGATCAGATCCTAGCTTCCCTGACTGAAAAATCGCTGACTGCTATTGTTTGCAATATGCATCAGACGGTCAGCAAACAGACCGTGGGTGATCTGTGGGCGTACCGTCTGCAGCTGAGACAAAGGAAAAAAAGTATACAAAAGTATTCTGCAGTCTTTGATTTATGACACTGGGAATACTTTTTCAATCAAGATGCTTTGTCTCCAACTTCAGGTTTCTACCAAAGCTCATATTGGCAATAAAGACAGTGTCAAACTCTTCTTGATGTGATTTGTATTAGGAATATAGAAGATGGCTCCCACTTGCTCAGCATCTGACTCACAGCTCTCCGTCTGAAGGCTGTGCTTAGTTACACACTCATCCGCTGTCTTATTATTTAGAGTACCGCTTCGTTTTCAAAGCAGATGTGCCAACACGTCAGAGTTTGTACTGAAACTAATAGAAGAAGGCTTCACTTTCTTGAAACTAGAACTCTGGAAGCTTTTAGAAGTGTTTAAACCCGTATAACATGACTAGCATTTAGTTTTGACAACAAACGCTAAGACCGTGTTACATTATAGATCTGCGATATTAATAAAAGATGATCGAACCACATCAGTCGTTCTCGTTTTGTCCTTCAAATGACTCAGATTTTTATTTGATAGTGCACTAGTTGGCTCTTTGAAATACTTTACAAACTCTCACGGCCGCGTCTCCTGATAAGTGAGGAGGCAGGCGGTGACCCGTGGTTTTCAATGGGAAAATACTGTCCAATTTCCATACAAAAGTGCTTGAAGCAAAGCAGAGGACTTTGAAATGGAGCTCTCTCATGCAGCCGGCAGTGGAATATGCTCACATCCCCAAGGACTGAAAACAACAATCTCTGCTAAAAACACGATTACTGTAACAACACGCTACAACCTGCCAGCTTCTAGTGTCTGTTGTTCTTTTCTCCAAGGACAGAATGCAACAAAGCATATCTACGAAACCAGAAAAAGCAGCAGAAAACCTAATAGATAATGCAGCGGCCTTTAGTAAAATGTCACGAGTCAGGCCACAAACACGGATGATCAGAGTTGCAGGCCATTTGTGGATTGTGCAGCTGGTTACTGTATTATTTTAAATGTATTCTTATTTTAAGAATTATGTTTCGCCCTGAAAATATGTTTTATTTACTGTAATTTCTTCTGAAAGCATTGTGTAGCCCTCATATGTGATTTTGACATGGAAAGAAAATGATAGTTAATGTTATCACATTGGATTAAAACTTACTGACTTTGCTCACACAGGGTATAACAACTTACCAAAGAAATTTGCATAATTAATGTACTTTTTGGGGATATATATATTATTTTTTTGTTTTGTTTTCCTTTCTCCCACAAATACTACTGGTATTTGCACTCAAGAATGGCTGGCCTACAAAAAATTGCTTGTAAATTTCTCGTTATGCTATATTATTACCAAATATTGGATTCAATCTTTTTCTATCAGCTTGTTTTCTTTCAGCTAGAACATTTTTTGTATATCTATTTGGAACTCATTTATTGTATTAACTTTTACTCCCCAATCTGATGTCATGGCACTTAACTTGTTAACACTGAAATAAACAAATTCATATGATTGTCAAAAGGTTATGGCAGGCTTTCCTTTAGGCATTTTTTTTTTATATGAAGGACTGAATGCATGCAGTCTAATCTCTGATGCAACATAAATAAAGCTTTAAGAAACAAGACTGAGCTGCAAAAATACACAAGTCATTTTGAACAGAAACAGATAAATTTACATAGAAAATGAACTCCAGACATTTCAAAACAACAGGCTACTAAATATGACAAAATCAACAACAGTGAAATGAAAACTGTCAAACTGTGAAACCATGCAACCTTATTAATTATTCATATCTTGGTACATGCTGGGAACACCTGCATCATAAAGTTAGGTAGATTGAACCTAATTTTGTACTTAAAAAAAAAAAAAAAAAAAAAAAATTGATGAATAAATATTTTTACTTTGGAACTTATGCTTGAGGACTCTTTTTTAAGATAAAATAAAATTATTTAATCATATTTAGCTATACTTTGCATCTTTGAATTGAACACATGTAGAATTAGCATATAATAGTTTCAGTTTATTCAATACAGAACTAAATATTTCATCTGTATTTATTGCATGACAACAACAACAACAACAATAATAATAATAATAATAATAATTTTATTTTTAATAGCACTTTTCCAAAACCCAAGGTCACTTTAGAAAGTTAGATAGGTTAGTATAACTTCATTATACCAAACAGTTAATACTTGACTTTTTGATAATGATTCAGCAAGAATGATTGTTAGATAGTTCATCTCACAGACATACATAAAACAAGATTTGCTCGATAATAATTTATAATAACTACGTACTTAGATATAAAGGGGAATCTGGGTGCAAGACAAGCACATTATTTTCAGCTTTTCTCCAGTTGGTGGGAGTGTTGATGCACAACACACACACACCCCTCACACACACACACACATACACACACACCCACGCAGGCACGCACATATCCTCTTTTGTTCATATGAGTGAAAGCACTTTCATGAGTGGAAAATGCTGCAGACCCAGACCTTCTGCAAGCATGTTAGCATTCAGAGTCACAGGCGAAGAACTGAGTCACTCTGGAATTCAATTCACACGCTGAAGGGACTGTATGTATGTTGTGCATAATTGATCATGATTTCATATTTTGTCAGCACATACAAAACAGTAAGGACTACCAGTCTCACTAACTGAGCCTACAATGACTCAGTAAGAACACATGGAGTGATGGTGAACTCCAGCATACATCCGGAATTCAGGGAATGGCATTTTTCTTTAATGCATTTGATATATCATTCACAAGCAAGTGAGTGAAAAATATCAATGGTGTTTTTGCTTTTCAATACATACATAAAACACGTGCATATACACCTATAAATTACTCACATATACACGTATAACCTACTATTGGATGTTCAATATATATATGGATTTCATATTAGTGTGCACGTGTATTTCATATATATATATATATATATATATATATATATATATATATATATATATATATATATATATATATATGAACTAATATGAAATCCATACCAATACATTTTATGTTAGTAATGAATGTATATACACTTGTGAATAACTTGCATATACATATAAACTTGACGCATGCATAAACATAGACACTCGCTTATATGAATAAACTCGATCCATGCATATACACCTACAACACCACACGCACATACATATAAACTCGCTGCATGCAGACACACCTATACATACTCGCATATACATATAAATTTGATCCTTGTATACACATAAACACTCGCACAAACACAAAATAAAATTCACAAACGTAAAGATTTACAGACAAGCAGATGAGTCCAGAATAAGAACGCAACGTGTAATTAGTGTTTCCTCCCATAATATGCTTATTGTGGCTTAATGCGTTAAGACAGAGTTTTTAAAATGCCAAACTCAGTAAACACATTATTCATAAATCAGACAGTACAGTAGCCTATAGTATGATTTATTAATAATTATGTTTATTGGGTTTAGTCTTTTAAAAACACTGTTTTAATGCATTAAACTCACAAGAGTAATACAGTTTGACAATGTGCTATTTTAAAAGTAATTTTAATTCAAATACATTGCATGTATTAACCCTGTTTTTGGAACTGTATAGGCGGTTTTGATATTTATATCGACATGAAAAAAATATACAAAAACGTGTATTGTAGCAGTAAATTTAAACCAGAGAAAGTTTTGAAGCGCTTGATGAATAAGGGACCACCAACTGGATAAAAATGTCCAAATTATTTTAATTAAAATGACTTTTAACATTTAAAATGACTAACTGTCAAACTGTAAAGCTTGTATTACTCATGTAGTGATTTAATACAGTGAATTTTTGCCAAAGTACATTTAAAAACCTACTAAAAGTGTAATCATTTTGTTATGTTCTTACACAAAGTACACATAAAATATACTTTAAGTAAGGGTAACATAACCTATGTTTTCTGTAAATACACTAAAATGTCACTAAAAGTATGCTTGTGTTTAGTATATTCCTTAAAAGTGTAATTAAGCATATATTTATTACCAACGTATTTCTAGTATACTTTTTTATAAATACATTAAAAATATGCTTGTGTTTAGCATATTTCTTAGAAGTATAACTAAGCATATATTTAATACAAAAGTACTTCTAGTATACTTTTTAGAAATATATTAAAATGCAATTCAATATATTTTTAATGCACTTCAAATAAGCATGTTGGGAATACAAATGTATTATAAACATACTACTTGAATTTCAAGTATATTTTAAATACATTTAATACTACGTCTTTTTCACCTGGGCATCCCTTCATATACAGGTGCATCTCAATAAATTAGAATGTCGTGGAAAAGTTAATTTATTTCAGTAATTCAACTCAAATTGTGAAACTCGTGTATTAAATAAATTCAATGCACACAGACTGAAGTAGTTTAAGTCTTTGGTTCTTTTAATTGTGATGATTTTGGCTCACATTTAACAAAAACCCACCAATTCACCATCTCAACAAATTAGAATACTTCATAAGACCAATAATAATAATAAAAAAAAAACATTTTTAGTGAATTGTTGGCCTTCTGGAAAGTATGTTCATTTACTGTATATGTACTCAATACTTGGTAGGGGCTCCTTTTGCTTTAATTACTGCCTCAATTTGGCGTGGCATGGAGGTGATCAGTTTGTGGCACTGCTGAGGTGGTATGGAAGCCCAGGTTTCTTTGACAGTGGCCTTCAGCTCATCTGCATTGTTGGGCCTGGTGTCTCTCATCTTCCTCTTGAAAATACCCCATAGATTCTCTATGGGGTTCAGGTCTGGTGAGTTTGCTGGCCAGTCAAGCACACCAACACCATGGTAATTTAACCAACTTTTGGTGCTTTTGGCAGTGTGGGCAGGTGCCAAGTCCTGCTGGAAAATGAAATCAGCATCTCCATAAAGCTTGTCAGCAGAAGGAAGCATGAAGTGCTCTAAAATTTCCTGGTAGATGACTGCGTTGACTGTGGACTTCAGAAAACACAGTGGACCAACACCAGCAGATGACATGGCAGCCCGAATCATCACAGACTGTGGAAACTTCACACTGGACTTCAAGCAACATGGATTCCGTGCCTCTCCACTCTTCCTCCAGACTCTGGGACCTTGATTTCCAAATGAAATGCAAAATTTACTTTCATCTGAAAAGAGGGCTTTGGAGCACTGAGCAACAGTCCAGTTATTTTTCTCCACAGCCCAGGTAAGATGCTTCTGATGTTGTCTCTGGTTCAGAAGTGGCTTGGTAGCCCTTTTCCTGAAGACGTCTGAGCGTGGTGACTCTTGATGCACTGACTCCAGCTTCAGTCCACTCCATGTGAAGCTCTCCCAAGTGTTTGAATCAGCTTTGCTTGACTATATTCTCAAGCTTGCGGTCATCCCTGTTGCTTGTGCACCTTTTCCTACCCAAATTCTTCCATCCAGTCAACTTTGCATTTAATATGCTTTGATACAGCACTCTGTAAACAGCCACACCTTTCAGTAATGACCCTCTGTGACTTACCCTCTTTGTGGAAGGTGTCAATGTTCGTCTTCTGGATCATTGCCAAGTCAGCAGTCTTCTCCATTATTGTGGTTTCAAAGAACAAGAGATACCCAGAATTTATACTGTATGGATGGTCATTTATTCAAACTCAAATGCAAATATTCTAATATTTTGAGATACTTTGACTCTAATCATCAAAATAAAAAAATAAAAAAAACTTTTGAAATGTTTTACTTTACATGTAATGAATCTAAAATATATGAAAGTTTAACTTTTTGAAATAAGTTACAAGAAAAAATGAACTTTTTCACGACATTCTAATTTATTGAGATGCACCTGTATGTACAGTACACAATTATGAAAATATAAAATTACTGTGTCTCATTTTTTTTCAGGGAAATTTTGAAAGTATTGTCTAAGGCGAGATATTGGCAAAATATAATCAGCCAGTTAGGTCCACTAGGCGTTTACTATAGCCCTGTAAACATTAATTTGTATGAATTATTGGCCTTCATTTTGTACTGTGAATTACATTTGCAGACGGTCCCTAAAGCAGCCTAGGTGAAAATGCAGCGAATATCAAACATAAAAATAAACTTTATGATAAATGCTTTATATTTTGTTGAATTGGCTAGCGAAGAAAGTCCATGGCTGCAGAGACAGACTGTGGCATCGGCATCTCCAGACATTTTAAAACGCTTAACGTGGCTTAATGCATTAAAACAGTGTTTTTAAAAGACACTCAATAAACTCAATAATCATAATTATTAATAAATCATACTATAGGCTACTGTACATAGTTTGATTTATGAATAATGTGTTTACTGAGTTTGGCATTTTAAAAACTCTGTCTTAATGCATTAAGCCACAATAACAGTGCGTTTCCACTGGCACGTAGCGAGCGGAGCGAGCATTTTCAATTAATTCCTATGGAAGTTGAGCTTAAACTCTCGCACAGTGTATTATGGGATTGAAAGCGGCGTGGAGGACGCGTTGAGAGCGGCCGAGAACGTCAAAAATGTTGGGCATTGCTCGACTTCAGGCAAATATCGAGCGAAAAACAGACTCATCTGCTTGTCTGTACATCATATGCTTTATTAATAATGTGTTTATTGAGTTTGGTCTTTTAAAAACACTGTTTTAATGCATTAAGCCACGCTAAGCGTTTTAAAATGTCCCGGCATCTGGAGATGCTGCCGGAAGTGCCGCTGCTTCCTTTTACACTGAAATGCCTTCCGTTTGCACTGAAAAGTTCACGCACATCCACATGTGAAATCACTTGTATATACTGTATGTATATACACAAGTAAAGCATGTGTATTTCATATTAGAATTGTATACGTTTGTGAATTTAATTTTGTATGTATGTGCGAGTGTTTATGGGTGTGTATGCGCGCATCGAGTTTATATGTACAGGTGCATCTCAGTAAATTAGAATGTCGTGGAAAAGTTCATTTATTTCAGTAATTCAACTCAAATTGTGAAACTTGTGTATCAAAATTAAAAAAAACTTTTAAAATGTTTTACTTTACATGTAATTAATCTAAAATATATGAAAGTTTCACTTTTTGAAATAAGTTACAAGAAAAAATGAACTTTTTCACGACATTCTAATTCATTGAGATGCACCTGTATATGCGAGTATGTATAGGTGTGTCTGCATGCAGCAAGTTTATATGTATGTGCGTATGGTGTTGTAGGTGTATATGCATGGATCGAGTTTATACATATAAGCGAATTTCTAGGTGTATGCATGAGTCAAGTGTATATGCAAGTTATTCACAAGTTTATATGCATTCATTACTAACATAAGATGTATTGGTATGGATTTCATATTAGTGTGCACTTGTATTTCATATATATATTTTGAACATCCAATAGTATACGTGCATATGTGAATAATTTATAGGTGTATATGCACGTGTTTTATGTATGTATTGATAAGCGAAGTTTGATTTAAATATTACGTGGCGCCTCATAGTTTAACCGTAGCACAGTGCTATTGTGATTGTTTTGTGATGCAGAAGCAGGGTGTTCTGCACAGTGTGTGTGTGTGTGTGTGTGTGTGTGTGTGTGTGTGTGTGTGTGTGAGAGAGTATACAGTTGAAGTGAAAAGTTTACAAACACCTTTCAGAATCTGCTAAATGTTAATTATTTTACCAAAATGAGAGGGATCATACAACATGCATGTAATTTTTATTTATTTTTGTTTTAGTGATAGTTGTTCATGCACTGTAAAAAGTGATAAGCTGACTTAACTTAAAAAAAAATGAGGAAACCCGTTACCTTAAAATTTGTAAGTAAATTATAATTTTAAAAAAGTTATTTGAATTGTCAAGTTCACTTAACTTTTTTTTTTTTTTTTAATTATGAACTTAATCATTTTAAGGCAAGGGGTTTCCTCAATTTTTTTAAGTTAAGTCAACTTTCACTTTTTACAGTGTGAGTCCCTTGTTTGTCCTGAACAGTTAAACTGTTGTTCTTCAGAAAAATCATTCAGGTCCCACAAATTCTTTGGTTTTCCAGCATTTTTGTGTATTTGAACCCTTTCCAACAATGACTGTATGATTTTCAACTATTACAGAAGGTTCAAATGCTCCAGAAGAAAAAACAAAAACAAAACATGCATTAAGAGCAGGGGGTGAAAACTTCTGAACAGAATGAAGATGTGTACATTTTTCTTACTACACTGCCCTTCAGAAGCTACAGAAGATACATGTTTCATAGAAGACAAAATAAGTTAATTTTACCCTGATCTTCAAATAAAAAAATAAAAATCACCCCCTGGTTCTTAATGCATCGTTTTTCCTTCTGGAGCATTTGAGCCTTCTGTAATTATATTTCCAGTTTTCATTTTAATGCTCAGTTTTCTTTTTTAAGTAACTATTTATGTTTAGTTTATTTTCATTTTGTTTTTCTAGGAAATTTATTGTAATTTTAGTGTTTCATCTTAAACTTTAGTCATTTGCCAATGCAACATTTATTTATTTTTAAACTAATATGAGCTGAAAGTACGCGTGTGTGTCTGTATGTGTGTGTGCGTGTGTGTTACTAGGGTGTTTTGGGCAGTTGCTAAGGTGATCTGACGGTGTTGTATTGTATTTATTTATTTATTCTTTTGGCTGCTAGGATGCTCTGGGTGGTTACTGTAAGTCAAAACTCAATTAATGTAAGTCAGTAAGTCAATGTAAGGGATTTTTCTGCCATGCAAAAGTAAGTTGCACTTATTGGTGTGTCCACTAGCTGGCAAAACTCCCACACACACACTCACACCATCTTCTCTGTTCCTCTTTCTATTTTCTTCTTGTCCGTGAACAGAAGGCAAGACAGCATGTCCTTCACCACCTTGGTCTTTCTTCTCCGTCCTTCTGAGCAGCTGTCCTCTGCAGATCAGGTGGAGGATCACAACGCATTTGTAGTGCACATGTGTCGTATCGTGTTCATGTTCATTAAAGTACCTTTTTTTTTTTAGCCTTTTTGCCATTTTATGACAGATACAGTAGGAACAAAGTACGGGAATGATGGGGAATCAATTCGAACAGACATTGCCTGTACAAACAGCACAACTCACATGCACTAGATCATTACCTTGTTTATAATGTTCAGTTTTATATAGCATCAAGTCATTAATCATCTCTTATCATCTGTCATCACGGTGCCTCATTTACACCTGAATTCTTTCTTTTCAGTGAACTCTGTTCATCCCCAAAACAGATGCGGCACCTTTCAGAGGTTGAATGAGCTGTGACCTTGGCGATATTTAATGTACACCTCACCGCCTGCGAGATGCATCACCTCTATCCGGCACCGCTGAGCTAATGGCCTCATAGCTTGTTCATGCGGCGGATACGAATCCTCGCTACTTTTAGCCCCCTGAACCCGCGGTAGGGCAGACAACCTGTTTACCTCTCGCTCCGTCATCTGTAATTCTAAACTCCAGGGATGGGAAAAACCTGACTGGCTGAGACCCGACTAATGACTCACCTTTTTGCCTCATCTCCTGCAAGACACGCCACTTCCATCCTTTAGCGAGGCCTTTTCCAGTAAAGCATCAAGCATCTTAACGCCATCTGCCTCCTGACTCAGATAAGCTCATTAAAACATTCCTACGGTCTCTCAGACGGCTTGCCTCTAGCTGCTAAAAAGAAGACGATTAAACGTCTCTAGCGCGGTCGGGTGGAAATGGCGAGGGATGAAAGATATGTAATAATAGTCTTTGACTCAAAGTTCATGTCAATTTTTTTGCCTGACAGGTGGCTGTCAATTGCTGGAGTAATTAAGAGAGCTTACTCTTTGTGGAAGTCTTTAAAAGTGTTCGCCATTGTTGTGAAGGAACGTTGAATCACGCTGGCGGGGTATGCAGACTTGTTAGGGGACTTGAAAGTGAATGAGAGCTGACAAGTGTTGCAGTGGTTCACAGCTGGTGGGCTGCAGCACAAAAGTGAGTCACAGGTTGGTTTTGATAGGAAAAATTGGCAAATGCAAATAATAAAATGCAGCTATTTAATTGGATAATAATCATCATCATCATCTTCTTTTTTTAAATTTATGCTAATATAAAATATGTAAATAGTGTATATTTAATGTTAATATATACATATGGACTAAAAGTAAATTCAAAGTAAATTTAAAATGTTTGTAATTTATAATATATTTTTTATACAAATAATTAAATAATTATTGCATATATATGAATACTTTTGCAGCATACAATATTTATGCAATAATGTATACTATGTATTAATGTATAATTTATATAATATTTACTTTGTAAATAGTTTAACTATATAAATACTAAATGCAGTAATTCATAAAATATGTATTTATAATATAAAATTATTAAGCCATTATTATCATTATTAATGCATTTTATTAGTATTCATAAGTACAGCATATGTCATACATTTATAAAATATACATTTATAATATTACATTTTAAATATGAAATAAGAATTAAATCATCATTGTATAAATAGCATCTATCATTATTATCAGAATTGTTGTTGTTACTATTGGTTCTATTAATAAAAGTAGTGTTATATATGTTGGTATTAAACGTTGTCCTGTAGTATTTATTCCATTTGTTAGGTTGGTAAATCATAAATAAACAGCTGCTATTTATTCATTTACAAGATTTTCTTGTTTATCCTAGTCTATGATGTTAACTAATGTTTCATATCATTGAGCCTGTGCTGTTAAAATCTGGGTTACCTGAAGTAAAAACCAGTTGAGAAGCACTGTTATATAAAACCAAGTGTCAAAACTCATGTGAAAGCCCTTATCAGAACCATTTTATTCCGACAAGTGTTCGCATAAATGTGAGATAATATTCAAAGGTGCACCCCGAAAGACTCAAACCTTCAAAGTTTTACACACCCTTTACAAGTGGGGGAAGGAAAAAAGAAGATTTTCTTGTTAGTAAAGCAGTTTAGTCGTCTGTTGTCTGAAATGTGAACTGAGAACTTTGTCTCAGATCAGTGGAGGAGAAAGGAAACATAAGAGAAGTCAACAGGGCATCAAATTTGCCAGCTAGCATCAGTCCCTGCGGCTGACATCTCTGCAATCCAGCCAGCTGATGGAGGCTGATGTGTTTCAGGATTCTGTGCTCTGAATGATCTCTGCGCTCTATAACTCTTGTGTTGATTGACTGTGGAAGAGCGGCACTTCATCTGTTGCTATATAGAACATGCTGAGTGTTTTTTTCCCCCCTCTTTTGAATATTATGTATGTGACGGACCTGCTATTTGTTGCGACACTAAAAAGAGACAGTTTTTCTGATGGGTCCTGCATGGCTAATATGTGTTTACTTATATTTTAACTGTGACATTAAATTTTAATATATAAATTAATGACTAATACGTCATCTGAAAGTCACAAAATGTATTTATTTATTTATCTATTTTCAGTATCTAAGTTTATTTTTTTTATCAGTATAAGGTCCCATTAGTTAATCTTAGTTAATGGATCCATTAACAATTAGCAATATATCTGTTAAATTATTTGTTGATATTTGTTAACATTAGTTAATAAAACTACATCTGTTCATTGTTAGTTCATGTTAGCTCAGGTCCATTAAATATGGTAATATTTTACAATAAGTTGTCAATTGTTAATATTAGTTAACTACAGTACATTGGTTATCTAATAATACTACTAATATTATACAACTATTGCTATTGCTACACTACTTACGAACATGAACAAACAAACAATGAACAACTTTATTTTTATTAACTGATTTTAACAGATTATTTTTATATGCAGTAAAATAACATCACTCACTGTTAGTTAAGAAGTTAACTTTTTAAAATGTATCAGTAAATGTTGAAATCAACAAATTAAGATCAATAAATGCTTTAAGGAGTTTTCACTTTATTTTAAGGACCAGTTTTCTCTATAAACTAGTTGCTTACTATCATGCATATTACTAGCACATTAGCTGTTTATTAGTATACTTATAAAGCACATAATAATAAGTTAGTTGTCTAATATTAACAAATGAAACCTTACTATAAAATGTTACTGACATTTATATTTTGCATCAAAGATGAACAAGGACTGAACAAAAATACCAAACAAAAATAAAAAAGGGATGTTTAGACCTTTATGCATCAAAAATAATGCAGTGAAAGGAAACTTAAAATCTCGCATTTATGACTTTCACATTTTAGAAAACCTACAGCACTTCTTCATAAATACATATTTTATTGAGTTGAGTTCCAACAAAGTTCTTGTGAAGCTATTTTGTTGACTCCACTGATATTTTACAGTTTTATACATTCAAGATCCATGTCTCTGACTCACTCTATGAACTCGTTGTATTTTTCAGTCATTTGCCTACAGCACAATACGACGCTGCACTGAAAATCTCAGTCCATCCCACAGGACAACGGAAAGCGAGTTGTGTTTTGAGTTAATAGTGGCATTATTTATGAACGATGCGGCTGTTGATTCTGTTTACGGCCCCGTTTTTGCACCGCCATAACTTTTGCGTTTCTTTGGGCATCTGTGCTTTTAAATTTGCATTAAGTGTTCACCTGGGACAGATCTGTCTTTGTCGCGGCACGGTGTAAATCAGGGTAAACGTATGTTTTACTGTGGTGTTCACACTGTAAGAAGGGGTTAGGAGGAGTGAAATGATGTTTTCAGAGGTTTGCTCTACAGTTCAGCTGGCACAGCAGTTTTTATAGATTGCTGTGAAGATGCATAATGAAATTGTGTTTGCTTGTAGAAAGGTTTTTCAGGACATGTATTCAAAGGAGGTCTGTGTTTAAAATGCAGCGAGTTGCGTAGCCGCTTAAGGACAACCTCAGGGAACTGCGAGGGATGGTAATGATACACACGGTAATGATCTAAGAGCCCCGGTCAGGCGGTACTGCCGGAAAATGATTAACAAGGTGAAATGTGAGAGAAATGGTTCAAGTAATAATGAGTTTCTTTCTATTTTTGCATTTTCAGAAAGCTAGTTGCTTTTAAAGCTCACCATTAGCCAATTAAATGATGAAAAATCGCAGTTGTCCTTCATTAAGGTAAGATTTACAGCCTTTCTGCATGACGTACTGAAAATGAGAGAGGTTGTTACATTTTGCAGGTATGAATGACGAGTTTTATGCCAATGACCCAGTTTTTCATTGTGTATATATATGTTCTGTGATATACCACAAAAACCTTTCCTGTAGTCTCAGAGGAGGATTGTATTCCTCAGAGAATGTCCTTTCATAGCTCAGGAGATTTCTGAGTTACACGTGTTTCATTGGAGAAATAAAAATGGATACAAAGGAATCAATCATGCAGTAAGAGTTTACACCTGTACAGGGAATATGAATAGCAGCTCAGGTCATTTGGCCTTAGAAGAGTTTGAGAAATGTTTGATTTCGTATTTCATATTGTGCCATTTGATGGCAGATATTGGTATATTGGCAAATTTGAGCAGTTTGAGATGTGAGAAAACTCTATGAAAACTCTGTTACTCTCTATTTAATCTCATTGCTGACTAGGAAATGAGTAAGAGTAATCAGTTGAGAGTAATTAGGGTTGCCAGGTCCCAGAAAAATTTCCAGCTCAAACCTGACTCAAAATACTCACCCAAAAGATTTTTCCCCGATATTTTTCCTGTGTCCGCACCATTGGCCTATTTGTTTTTTATTTGTTTATTATATATTATTTTATAATCCTGCTTCAGTGCCTCAAAGTGGTGCCGCGGTAACACTGGCTGTCTGATAGCTATGGTAGCGGGGCTCTTGCCCTGGCAGGTTTAACCATGCTACAAAGGTATCGGACAAATGACCTCTTGAGGTCAAAAGTCAGCTAAACTGAAGAGGTCCCAGGACTGCCCGCCTAGCCAGCGGGATGGCGTCATATAATGGCTAAAACAGTGCGAAGAAGAAATGGGCCTCAGTACCCTGCGCGTCAATCGGGCCACTCAGCGGAGTGCAACCCGAGCTACGAGAGGGCGCTAAGAATCTCAGGTTCCAAAGGGCCGCCAAGGAATAGGACTAACCTTGCCATATGCACCTACAACTGCAGGTCATTGGCAGGGAGGAACGGACTGAACCACCTAATGGAGGAGAATAAGAAGATCAGGTGCGACGTGTTAGGAGTGTGCAAGACTACGGTGGAAGGATGGAAGCGCCGTAAGACTGGGAAAAGCAGATGGTTGCCAGATCAGTTGGAGGCGTCGGGTTCATCATAAGCAAGGCAAGGCAAGGCATTTATATATAAGTTTATTTATATAGCACATTTCATATACAATGGTAATTCAAAGTGCTTTACATAAAAGGAAGTGAAATAGTCATTAAAAATAATAAGAAATTAAAAATAATAAAAATCACAACAATAAAAACAAAGTGATTTAAAAATTGATTTTAAAAGAATTTAAAACATTTAAGAATAGAAAGTGATTATACATAGTGCAATCAGTTCGGACGTAGCACAGTGCTCATTCAACAAATGCACAGCTAAACAGATGAGTTTTGAGTCTGGATTTAAATGTGGCTAATGTTTTAGCACATCTGATCTCTTCTGGAAGCTGGTTCCAACTGCGGGCGGCATAATAGCTAAAAGCAGACTCCCCTTGTTTTGTGTGAACCCTTGGTATTTCTAGCTGACTCGATCCTAATGATCTGAGTGGTCTGTTAGGTTTATATTCAGTGAGCATATCTCCAATGTATTTAGGTCCTAGGCCATTTAGAGATTTATAAACGAGTAAAAGTACTTTAAAATCAATCCTAAATGTAATCGGAAGCCAGTGTAAGGACCTGAGGACTGGTGTAATATGCTCAAATTTTCTGGTTCTAGTCAGAATCCTGGCAGCAGCGTTCTGGATGAGCTGCAGCTGTCTAAGCGAGGAATGGGCTTCGAAGATCGTCTCCTGCCAGTTTGTATCATCACGGATTGGGGTGTTGAAGGTGAACCTCTCTGGAAAGGCTACCCTTAAGATCATCCAGACCTACGCTCCCACAAGCGCAAGCGACGACGATGAAGTGGAAGAATTCTACCGCGAGCTAGACAAAGTGCTAGCTCTAAAATCCACTTACACCGTTGTAATGGGAGACTTCAACGCAAAGGTCGGAAAAGGGCAGCAAGGAGAAGGATTTGTTGGAAAGTTCGGATTGGGAGAAAGAAATGAGAGAGGAGAACGTTTAGTCACCATGGCAGAGGCGAGACGGCTTTACATCGGCAACAGCCTGTTCAGGAAGAAGAACAAGAAGAGATGGACCTGGATCGCCCCAAATGCTGAGCACCGCAACGAGATCGACTACATCCTGGTCGACAAACGGTGCATTCTGGAGGACGTCTCAGTCATAGCGCCATTCAACACAGGCAGCGATCACCGCCTACTGCGGGCGAGGATCGTCATTGACGGGACGAAGGAGAAGAAGGCACTGCACTTGGCGTCAAAGAAGGAGCGCGTGAAGGCATACGACAAGGCGCGGCTGCAGGAGGTCATCAGGCACGGAATAGACAAAAACTATAGTTCACTGATCGAGAAGTTGAAAGAGTGCTTGAGGAAGGCGAAGGATGCATGTCCGAGGAAGCAGAAGGGTAGAATCTCAGAGGAAACCAAGAAACTGCTTGAGAAGAGGAAGAACATGAAGAGGACAGCAGAAGATCACCTTGAATATACCATTCTCAGCAGAGTGATACGTCAACATCTGAAGAGAGACTTCGAGAAATACAGGATGGAGAAGCTCCTGAAGACCGCAGAGGAAAAGAAAAGCCTCAAGAAATGTGAGAGGGAGATGGCACTTTATAGATCGGAGGTGACGACAGTTAAGAACTCAGACGGTGTTCCGGTCAACGATAAGAGTGAGGTGGAAAAGGTTTGCAAGAACTTCTACACCAAGCTCTTCAAGTCGGCCGTGACAACAGAACCGTTGTCGTTACCTCAAAGGAAGGAAAATGTGCCACCCGTTCTTGTCAGTGAAATCGAAAAGGTTGTCAAATTGATGAAACATGGAAAAGCTCCAGGGAAGGATGGCATAACATCCGAGGTGTTGAAGTCAGGCGGAGAGCAGCTGTGGAAAATCCTCGCAAAACGATTCAGTCGCTATCTGGAGGAGGGAAAAATACCCTCGCAATGGAAGGAGTCGAATACCATCCTGCTATACAAGAAGGGAGATAGAGAAGATCTGAAGAACTATCGACCCATATGCCTTTTGTCTCATGTATATAAGCTGTTCACGAGGATAATCCTGAACAGGTTATCTCAACATTTGGACGAACAACAGCCAAGAAAACAAGCAGGCTTCCGGAAGAACTATAGCATGATGGACCACATATTCACTCTGACGCAATTGCTGGAGTGAGCGAAAGAGTACAGGCTGCCTTTGTGCGTCGCGTTCGTGGATTATGAAAAGGCCTTCGACAGCGTCGAGATCAATGCAGTGCTGAAGTCGTTGGAGATGCAAGGAGTCGAGGCGCAGTACATTCAACTGCTCCAGGAGGCGAATTCCGGTTGTACCACCGACATCGCTCTGCTGTCGCCACCTGTACGAGTACCAGTCAAGAAGGGCGTCAAACAAGGAGATACCATCTCTCCGAAGCTCTTCATGGCGTGTCTCGAACAGATCATCAGAGACATCGACTGGCAAGGTGGCGTGAACATCAACGGCGAGCTATTGTCCCACCTACGTTTTGCCGACGACGTTGTGCTCATTGCTGAAACCTGCTCATTGCATCAGCTGCAGAACATGCTGACAGAGCTTCACATCAGAAGCTCGGCAGTAGGCCTCAAGATGAACCGCATGAAAACCAAGTTCATGCAGTCTGAGTATTCAACAACAGGAGGCCAAATTGTGGTTGGAGACGATGAAATACAAGAGGTGGAGGAATACGTCTACCTTGGACAAGAAGTGAACATACGCCGAGACATGGAAAAGGAGATCTTGCGGAGAATTAGAGCCGGATGGAAAGCTTTCAACTCCATAAAGGATGTGCTCAAGGGAAAGCTGGACAGAACCACCCGCTCCAATCTTTTCAACAGCACAGTTTTGCCTGCAATGTTATATGGCAGCGAAACTTGGGCTACGACAACAAGAGAGGAGGACAGGATGGTGACAGCTCAAAGAGCCATGGAAAGATCGATGCTGGGAGTATCGTTGAGAGAGCATATCCGAAGTGAGGTGATCAGAGAGAGGTCTGGCGTGAGGGATGTCATCACCGAGTACAGAAAGAACAAGTTCAGATGGGCTGGACACGTCGCACGGTTCACTGACAATCGGTGGACCCGTGCAGTTGTCGAGTGGTATCCGCGCGAGCGGAAAAGACCACTCGGAAGGCCTCCAAGACCGTGGAGAGACGAGATAGTCAAAACGATTGGAGCTACATGGATGAGGAAGGCACGATCCAGAAAGGAATGGACAGCGTACTGTGACCAGCGGTGTCGACTCGACGCCCGACAGACTGGTCGGTCAAGGTGATCAAGGTGATATTATTTTATTTTATTTACTATTATTATATTATTTTACCAAACCACATAAATCTTGAAAACTATCAGAAATTTTGTATGTGATCATTTATAAGTCATATATAATTGTTAAAAAAAATAAAAAAAATAAATCTGGAATTAAAAACAAACAAACAAAACTTGTATTCAGATGTGCAAAATTATTAAGAAGGTTTTCTTTTAAAGGTAAAATGAGACAAAAAAAGAGATTTTACTCACACTGAAAAGTCAAAATAATTAAAATGCCCATGAGAAGGGTGCATATAGAAATGGCACAATTTCTTTTTTTTTTTTTTTTTTTTTTTGAAACACTTAGCATGATGAATTGTTTAAAATGTTAGATACAAATCCGAATATCAGTCATATGTGACAAACTGACCTAGCTTTTCATTGACATAATCAATTAAAATCAACTTTGATTTCATTCCTGAGCATTATTAATAGCCTGCATATTCTTTTCTCTTTGCTTCTCTCTTTGTTATTTTGTCTACACACAAACAATTAATCTACAATGGCAAACGCAATTAACCTGCTTTAAAATTCCTGATGTGGGTGAATCTTACATGACGTCTAGTTTGTCACCTGAGAGCAAATGCATTTCTCACTCACTTGTGCTTTCAGCGGCTGGGTCCTTAGGTTGCCAGGTATTCATTTGTCTACAAATAGACTATAATAAGACTGTAGTCTGTATTTGTCTACAAAAACCTTTTAGCGGCCACAGTACATTATAAAAGTCGCCTAAAAACCCCAACCTGCAGCTTTATAATTTTTCCTGTGATGGAATTTTCTAAATAACCTAGTTGTAGAGCAGTAAAGTACAACCCTGGCATCGCTGGGAGTGAATGGTAATTGGTGATTTTACCAAGTAAGTGAATCAATTGAATTAACTCACATAAAGTGCCAACGAGAGATACTTTTCATATTTTGTGCTGCAAGGAATCAGACTATAATCCTTGCTTATTTCTGCTTTTTTACAAATATGTTCTTTTACTCCTTCACAGCATGTTTAATGCAGGCAGATTCAAATTGCAACTGCAAATGCCAGGTATTTTTGGAGCATCAGCAGTGTGCGTCTTATTACAGTAAATAAGCATGGAAAGCAGCGGTCGAATTGTAGAACACCATGATTCAAAGGTGACCAGACCGTAATGTTTGTTTATGGTCATTAATGATATGGTTTCTCTGGTGATCATGTGGTTTCTTATCAGCATAAAGCAGCTGTTTATTGGCCGTTTGTCTCCATGGGCTCTGATTCTCACACAGCCAGCTTCACAAGACAGAACTTTGATACGCTTGGCCACATTAAAGCACAACAGAGCTCTATAAAGCAGTTATCATTGAAGTTCTCTTATAGCAACAATATTCAAGCGCAACTAAAGTTGACCAGAATCGTCTGAGGAATTTGTGGTGTGATTATTTGAGTTGATATTATTGTTCTGTATCCCACAATGCAATGCCCTCAACTTGACTTTCCATTTGTAGTGTGTGTATATTGTATACAGCACATTTTGGCAAATGTATATTTTGTTTGTTAACATTAATTATGATAATGAAAACTATTTGGTTGAATTGATGTAAATTAAGGAATGAAACCTACATAAACAGAGTAGTTGAGGTCGACTTGCCTGCACATTCACCACAAAATTGTGTTTTGTGAAATGATGATGATGATGATGATGACTTAATCTGCACTTAGTTTATAATTGACAATATGCTGATTTGAAAAATGCAAATATACTCAGTAAACTAGCGAAGTCATTATCTGGTATATTTCCATGCATGTTCTCAGATGTCTGCTGCTTTTGTTTGAGAGGAGACAATATAATAACAGCCTACATAAATTTTGCATACTTATTTTGGCTGTCCGTTATTGCTTCCAGTGTAACACCAGACTTGATTAGACTGAACTTTCTTTGATTGGAGCCGAGGCTGGAGTCTGGCAAACACAAAAATTAAGACCACAAGTAAACTGACAGAATTTGCCTTCCAAAGCATGTTTTTGGGTGGTAAATGGCCTTCCTCCGGGCATTTATTAATTGGAGCATAACTGCTGTGCGTAATTCTGTTATTCAATAAAGGTCAAGAGCTAAAATTTATTTGTTGCTATGGAGACCAGACAAGATTGCCTCTCTAGGTGTCTTAAGTTTGAAGGTGTACAGACACATTCAGTGATAGAAATCAAACACTGCCATTTCACTTGGTAATTATTAGGCTTTTTACACATTTACAGTTCTTATAGCACAAATTAGACCTGTTTTTAATGTGTGGATTTACTGAATGCTGTAGACAATGGGCTTAATTGCTGTTATGGTAGAGAAAATAGTGTTTTGCTTCATTTTTCATACATCTGATGCTCCACATGTGGCAGATTTGTTTTTAAAAGACAAGACCGAGAAGCGGCCGCCGTGCTGCTTTGATACGACCCTTGATACGTGAACAAGAGCAAATGGCAAGGGCAAATCTGCAATTCACATTTCTTTATCCTTCATTACTCTGTACAAGACAGAAATCATCTCATTTGTTAGTTCGTTCCTTCTTATTTAACCAATTAATTGAATGCACCATGAAAGCAGTATTAAAATCAAAAATGTTGAAAATTAATATTTCATGGAGTTTATGCTGATGTCAGAATACTAAACTAACTGCTACTTGATAGTAGCAGTTTAAATGATAGTAGTAGTTTTAATTATTTATTTTTAGTTGAATGTTAATACTAAAAATTATCTTTGATAATGGATAATATAAAAAAACAACAATCAAACACAAACAAAACAACAACAACTATTACATTGCATCCATATTCACTGAATTTAAGCAATAAACACAGTTATGCAAGTGTTCATAACATACAATTTACACGGCTGACTAAAATGAAGTTGTTGTTTTTTTTATTTTAATTCAGTTTAACTACATGCACAAAAATAACAAACTAAACCTAAAATTACAATATAATTAATTTTATGATTAATAAAATTAAAAACTATTCAGACATAACACAAATGTACTAGAAATGACAAAATAAACACAAATTACTAAGATGGAAAATGTAAAAAAAAAAAATGATAATAATGATAATAATATCTCAATTATACTAAAATGTTATAGTCAAAAACATGGCTACACAGGTAATATAAAATATAAAAAGAAATAAATGTAAAATATATATATATTTTAGAATATATTAATTACAATTATATATATATATATATATGATGAAATTAAAATAAAATTAAAATATATATAGGATAAATTGATTTTATTTTCTCCCCACATACTGGAGGATTTTGAATGATCTGAAAGTAAACTAAATATGATATTTATGCTTTTATTTTATTATTATTATTTTTGTTTTTTTAAGCCAGTACAGTTATTACCAGTTGACATCTTTTCAAATACAAGATTAATTTGATCAGTATTTATGAGTTTGTTATGCATTTACCTCCTAAAGATTATTTTAGTTAAAATCTCACAGACTTGGACTCTAAAATGAAGTGTAGTTACTATAATAATAATAATAATAATAATAATAATAATAATAATAATAATAATTTTTGCTTAATCTGTTTCTTGAACATTTATAATAATAAAAGGATAAAGATAAGGAGAATAGAAACACCCCCCACACACACACACACACACACACACACTACCCCAACCCTGAGTTATACAAACCAAAAAACAAAAAGCCCCTCAATACATAATTATAGAGTATATAATTATGCACAAATTAAACTTTGAAGCAGAGTTTAGAAACAATAAATAAATAAATAAATAAAAATAATCACCCATGTACATTGAACACATTTACATCAACAAACAAAACATTACAAATATAGATTATTTACATACATTACACATACTTGTACTCAATACACTTTTGGTCAAAATCAAGCTACAATCATAAGAATTCATATAATCAGAAAAAAAGTAAAAGGGTCCCAAGTTTAAGAAAATATGCCAGTATTGCACTTTATTGTATACCTATTTTTTTTCCGCATGAATGAAGCTCATAACATCTTTCAGTCAGTCATCAAAAGATGGAGGAAGATTTTGTTTCTACAGCAGAAGAATATGCCATCTAGTTAATAATGTGAAAGAAAACATAATTTTCTGAGGACAGTTCCAAAAAAAATTATGGTAGAAAATGTATTATAATGTATTACTTTATTCGTTATTTTATTATTATCAATTCGTCTTCGGATGATCTAAGTGAGAGTGAATATTACATGTTGATACCTATGCAACATATCAGTGTCCTAAGAATCTTTAATAGTTTGTATAATAACTTTCAATCCAACCCCTTTTGCAAATTACCATGCTCTCAGACAAAGGGCCATAAACCCCCCAGTATTTCCAAACTCCCGCTTGGAAATTCAGCCTTTCTCATTGGTCAAGCCCATCCTGAGAGGTGTGACTCTTCGCAGACCTTAAAGAGCTCACGCAAAGGTTTTTCCTGCGCACTCTCTTCTGCTAAAAATCCCGGACTGCTGCCCGTGTGGAGAGCCTGAGCCGGTGCCGGCGTGCCCGGTGGGCTCCAACATATCCCAGTCTTGCGGTTCTGTTAGATTCTAAAAGGATGTGAGCTAGAACTCTTCGGGACACTTAAGTTTTGCACCAGGCTTTGCAGCCTTGACTTTCCATTCAACCAAAGCTCCGCGGACCTCAGAACCAGAATAACCTCTTTGGAATTCATCACTCTTCAACCCGGAAGAACGTGATCGCGAGTCCAAGACCTGAAACCATCAAGACTTTTCATCCGAGACTGCATTCCAGACACACGTCAACAATCATGGAAGTGCAAGTATGGTACATCTAACTAAACGAAGCAGAGGTTTAGTATAAGTTATAGACCCCGTTATAAACGGTGCTGATGGTTTAACTCAGGTGGTTAACTGACTCTTTCCATAACTGCATTCTGTTTTCTCTAATGGCTTCATTCATCCACTTTAGCTCCCCTTTTGTATATACGCGTGACTGTATGTATGTTTGTTTGTTTGTTTAGATTAGTTATGTGTGTTAGCGTTTAGTTAATAAAAGTTGTGTGCACAAATTACATGAGTTTCTGGTTCTGCCTTGCAAATGAATGTCCCTTTACGATTCTGACCCTCACTACATGCTCTAATGCATTAATACTTAAGAAAGTATTTTCTGTGGCCACGAAAATATCCTTTCTTAGAGTTGATTTGAACTTGCACTGAATGGTCGCTGGACGACCAGATCAGTTGATGGCAATTTGATTCTGCTACAGTTATCACTGTCAGCCGATATAAATAATTGTAATTAATCATAATTAATTGTAATTATTTATATACAATTCCCTTTTAAGCTAATTCGCTACAATTGCTTATTTGATCTCATATTCGTCATGTGCTTGTAGAATCAAGAAAATTCAGTATTGTGCAACAAAGGGTTAAAGGCAAAGGAAATCCAAGCAGAAATGAGGGCTGAGGGTGAGGAAGAGCATCATCTCTCCAGCAGCTGTGACAGAGTTGGCGATGCAGTATAGAGACGGTTTACGGACTGACATCCATTTCCAGCCCATCAAACACCTGCACCTGTGTGTCAATGTGTGATTCAGACAGCGGCAGAGATGGAAGCGAGAGCCGAGTTTCTCCAAGCAAAGTACAAAGACCTTGAAACATGATCTGGTTTGACCTCTCACATCACCGGGTCACATTTAAGACATCCAAGTCAGATTATGGTTCTGTTCTGCCTTCTGGAAAGACTGATGTTCCTCAAATCTCGACATTAGGGGTAATGGATGGTCTTGGCCTCACAGACGCCACCGTGCAGTAGCCGCTCATTGATCATCTGATGTTTATTGCACACAGAAATGGCAAGAGCTCTAAGCTTCAATCAGATTCGCTGGCTTTTACGCATTTTCCTGGAGCCAGGGTGAAGCTACAGTGTTTCTCTACTTTTCCAGTACCAATTAGCATAGGTGAGAACTTCTGAAGGACTTGTTACTGGGTTTGCAAAAGTTAGTGGTTGTTTCTTTCTTCATTAGGTGCTGCATGGACCAGTGTTATTATAGTTCCATAAAATTAAATCTAAAACCATTAAAAAAATAATAAAACACAACAGTAAACCAAAATATTAATATACTGTATACATTTGTGTGTTGCTTGCTGTTTTTATATTCATGTGTTACAAACAACACAAAGTGTTTTGTGAATCTATTTTCTTGGATTTAAATATGTGGGGCAAAATTTATTATTATTATTATTTATATTTTATGTATATTCATTTTTTTTAAATACATTTTAAAAAATATAAAAATAAACAAATTAAATGGCCAAAATATTGGTATAAATACATTTGCATAAATATATTTAAAAACATATTTTATGGGAATAAAAGTTGGCAATTTATTTATTCATTTATTTTGCAAATTTTGAAATAAATTAAAAAAATATATTTGATAATCTATATATTTATTGCCAGTCATTTGCTTCATATTTATATAAATATATTTAAAAACATTTTATCAAATATATGTTTGGCCATTTTTATATATTTGGCCCAAATGGCAAAAATAATTAAATAAATTTCCAAATATATAAAAATGGCCAAAAATATATTTGTTAAAATGTTTTTAAATATATTTATATAAATATGAAGCAAATTAAGCTACTTTTTACTACTTTAAGCTACTTAAGCTAAAATAAAAACAATAACTAAATAATAAAAATAAAACTAATTCAAAATATTAATAAAAACTATGATTAGTTAATTGTAACTATAACAGAGAAATAGATTAAAAAAAAAATCTAAATATTGTATTCATATACTGTAGGCTTTTAAATGTTTTGAATGTAAAATAAATATGATAATTGTATATTTACACAACATTTTGCTACTTGCTACCTGGCATCTTTATAAATGTAAGATTAAACGTAAGATTTTGTCAGTTTTTAGGAGTGTACAGCTAAAAGCCATATAACTCCAGTTTAGATTTCATGGAGTTTTAGGGAAATTTCCCAACAGTCTGTTGAGCTCCCAGGATGTTGTCTGTTGAAAAGTAAAGTGCATAAAATGTATAATACCTTCTGGGTTTTTGCAGCAAGGAAAGCGATACGCCGGCTGTGAATGGTCCCCCGGCCTTCAGTAATGTTCTCCCTTAGTTCAAATAACTACAATTCATTTCTTGCGAAAGCTACTTCAAGTACAGAAATAGCAATCAATAAGTCAGTCAATGCTGTGAAATTGAACCAAGCTATATTTTTAATCAAGGGATTGTGACAGGATCGTAAGTCAATAGCGGCGCTCTCCCTCCTCCCCTGATTGAAACGCGGCCTCATAGTTTCCAATTTCATGCTATTGACTGTTGCTGCAGCTTCACACTCCTTTACTTCAATACAATCAGATGGACAATAGAGCAATGTGTGCATATACACTCTCCATTTTCTGCTAGCTGCAAACACGAACTCACATCATGCATGCAAACAAGCGCGTGCACACAAGCACACACACACAGTGTTTTGCGATAAGCTTCTTGGTTTAAATGAGCTCACAGGTGCGCCTCGAGGCTGGCTCGGAAAAAAAAAAAGTGCGATAATTGAATCAATACGGCACAAAAAACATATTTTCTCCCGCGGTAATGCTTTTCTTTTATGTCACATTACAGTGTCATTATGCAACTACAAATGCTTCTCTGGAGCCACGAGGGAACGTTTAATTCTGTTGCATGCATTTTATAAATATGCGAATACCATGTGTTGCTGAGATCATCAAAATAAATAAATAAATAAATAAAAAATCTATTTTATGGCCAAAATATATTTTAAATATGCTATAAACAATGAAGTTCAATGAAATACATTTATGAAAATGAAAATATATTTAGATTACAATAGTGTACATTTAGGCTTACCTAAACTAGATTTACAATAATTTAATAATATTTAATTTATATATTATATTTTTGTACTGTACATGGTTTGCATGTTCTTGCGAATAGGACAGTTTTGAGGTATAGAAAAAAAGTTTTTCTCACTCTTAATTAGTACAAGATGCTTTTAGATTGTTGGAGGAAAGTGTTGTCTGCTCTGAGAATTAGCAAATGAAAGTAAGCATCATGTCAAATCTGTGGAGAGTACATAAATAAATTAATGTTTTGGCTGAAGTTTCTCTAGATCTAACATTAGTGCAGTAAGTAGGAAAAGCTCCAACAAACTTGAGTGCATGAATTATGTCACTTCTTTATGGCACTTTTATGCCATCAGAGAGTTGGTTTTTCAGATTCTCAGACTGTTGAAACCCTCTGGAGAACATCTAGGGACCATTTTCAGGGGGCCTCAAATATCTTTTGGTATTTCTAGCATACTTTAGTTTGTATTTCAAATGCTTCAAAAACATTTTTCTAATGAAAGAGTTCCTGAAGGGACTGTTGATGGTCTTTAGAGTTTCTGCACGGTTCCATCTTAAGTTCTTCAGAAAACTGTCCTGTTTGAAAAGATGTCCAGAAGTTCACCAAAGGGTTCTGTCAGTCTGATTTTACACAATTCTTTAAATCAAACATTCATTTAGTGCTTTTTAGTGTGTAAGTGGCTTTTAAGACACAAAACTTTAATCTCATTAGATCAAACTTAAGTTTTTGTTCTATAATATGAGTACTATAGTACAGTGTTGTTCTATAAAAACGCACATGTGATCCATCATGAAACCAAAATAGTTTTTGGTAGTATTTTGAATTATAAACTTCATATTTTCTGATTTCACTTTGTTCAGTTTTAGTAATGTAGTAAAATTTCAAATGTATTAAGTTTTTATGCAGTTTTAGTTTGTTTGGTTTTAGTAATTTTATTACTTTTTCAAAGGCAACATGCACTGTTAGACATTTCAAAGGGTTTTTAATTATTAATTAAGATTTACAGTAGCAAACTGTATTTGATTTATCAGTATACTACTGTAATTCATTCATTTTAATATAGATTTCATTACATTTTATAATTTTTTATATATAATTAGTTTTATTTTTACTCTACATAGATACTACTGGCATTCAATTAAAACAGACACAATAATTACAAAATATAAAATTCTTTATTTAAAACATTGCATGCATAACACTTAAAAATACAGACTTTCAATGCTGGAACAGTGCATCTTCACCATTTCTCCTGTCTTAGGACGTTTTGCAGTGCATTCTGTTGTGTCCTCTGGATTCATCCTCACAAAGAATCTTTAGGCAACAGAAACATAATAGGGAAAAAAAGACAAGCAGCCAAAGAATACATAGCCATCTGCAAAACCCAGGTGCTGCTGCAAAACGTGGCCACCACCTTTGCTCAACATCCACTTTGAAAGAAATGTCTTCTCTGAAAAACAAGAAGTAGAAATAGCACACTTTTAAAAGGCAAACCTCATATAGAATACACAAACCTCTCAAAACCATAGTTGTTCTCTTACCATGAATTATCAGTCTCAGGGTGGCTGGCCTGCTCATGTCTTTCTTGATGCTTCATTGCAGTTGCCTTTAAAGCACAAGTACAAAAAAAAAATGCAGTAAATCTTAAATTCCATAAAAAACTATAACAAACTAATTCTAAAACTAGAAAAGGCAGCTAGCCATAAAACTTGTTTAACTTAGCTAACATACGCTTTTATTTTCTCAATAGGCTACTGGCCAACATTAACTACTAAAACCTGAACTAAATTTCACATTAGTTAACCTAATGTTAATATAAGATAAGCGTTGCTCGTAAAAAACATATGTGTGTGTGTGTGTGTGTGTGTGTGTATATACACTGCCACTCAAAATTTTGGGATCAGTAAGATTTTTTATGTTATGTTTTTAAGGGACTTCTGCTCATTAAGGCTGTATTTATTCAATCAAAAATATAGAAAAATCAGTAATATTGTGAAATCTTATTGCAAATTCTAATATTGGTTTCCTATTTTAATATACTTTAAAATAGAATTTATTTCTGTGACAAAAAGCTGAATTTTCAGCATCATTACTTCAGTCTTCAGTGTCACATTTATTATGAGTGTTAAAACTGTGGTGCTGCTTTATATTGTTTTCTGGAACACGTGATACTTTTTTATTTGATTCTTTGATGAATACAAAGTAAAAAAAACAAAAAACAGAATTTGTTCAAAATATAAATATATTTTGTAACAATATAAGTCTTTACTATGACTTTTTATTTATTTAACACATCCCTCCTGAATAAAAGTATTAATGTCTTAAAAAAAGAAAAAAATGTACTGACCCCAAACTTTTGAATAGTATTGTATATTGTAACACAAAATGTATTTTTTAAATAAATGCTGTTCTTTTTAACTTTTTATTAATCAGAGAATCCTAAAAAAAATATAAAAAATCACAGGTCCCCAAAAAAAACAAACAATAAAACAAATTAAGCAGCATAACGGTTTCCAACATTGATTATAATTCAGCATATTAGAATGATTTCTGAAGGATCATGTGACATTGAAGACTGGAGTAATAATGTTGAAAATTAAGCTTTGATCACAGAAATAAATTATGGATTTCTGGATCAAATAGATACAGCCTTGATGAGCAGAAGAAACATCTTTAAAAACATCAAAAATCTAACTGTTCCCAATTACTTAATTATTATTAAGTAAATAATCTTTTTTTTTTTTTAATTAAGTGAACTTGACAATTCACTTAATTTTTTATTTATTTATTTTTTTTCTTTATTATTATTTACTTAATAATTTTAAGGCAACGGGTTAAGTTAAGTTAAGTCAACTTATCACTTTTTACAGTGAAGTAATAGTTTTATAGTTATAGGTCTTAGTTTAAGTTAATGATAAATCTCTGCTCAGCACAACTGAAGCCTTTACAAATCTATGCACCATACCAAGTTTATATAACAGAATGCATGATAAAAATAATGCAGTCGAGTTTGACAGCAGAGCTCTTCTGATTTAAGCTAGAGGTGAAGTGTGTCCACCGTTAGACTGTCCTAACAGCGGTTAGAGGGTCATTTTACCACTGTGGTGCAAAAGAGAAAGGTTTCTGGACCTGGAGTGACAGGCAATTTTTTCCTGGTGTTAGAAATGAGTGAATCAGCTGAACGCTGCCAGCTGCGCTGGTTCGGCCGGAGAGGAACTGGCCTGTTGATGGGCCATTAACTGCGCTGTAAGCCAGAGCTGATGTCTGGGATGTTTTCTTAGCAGGTCCTGAAGAGAGATGGTCCGCTGAGGTGAGATTTCAGAAAAAAACAAGCATGCATCATGAGCAGAATTCTGGGTATAATTTATGTGGGCCAAAAACTACACAGGGTACAAGAAAATACCACCTGAATATAAGATAAATGTGTTGGTAATGACCACAATGTAATGCAAATAAATAAGATAAAATAAAATATAAAATAAAAAATGTATTTCCCTTTCGAGGGAACTTCGAACTGCGTCCTCTAGGGGTTGCTATGGGGAACGGCGTGAGCGTGATTCGTGTCTGAAGCATATATACAAAAACACCACATGTTGGCCGGCGACAGCATATGACGTCACTACCGGCACGACCACAGTATAAAGGGGCGCCGGGAAAATATGTCATTCTCTTCTTCGTCTTCAGTGACTGTTTTGTTTGAAGCGTGCATTCTACTGGTAAGAAACGATTTTCTACTATGGCGAGCACTAGCAAGGAGTTTAAGAGATGTGTGCATCCGTGTCCTCGTTATTTGACACCTGATGACACACACAGTCTTTGCGTCTTTTGTTTGGGCAAGGAGCACGTTATCTTTCTGGCCATAGCCCCCCAGCTCGAGTGAGCCTTCCATTTCATCCTGATCTCCATGCGGAGGTTGAGAGGGAATGGAAAAAGCCGTTTTCCTCTCGCATTCATAGGTTTCAGCATAACAGTTATGCTAACATTGAGGGGATGCGTGAAAACGGCTATCAGGGGATGCCCCCTGTGGAAGATACGCTGGCCAGCTATCTCTCTGTGGGCGAGACATTCTCTCAAGGCTCCCTCCTTGCCATCTAGGCCCCTTCAGGAAACATCTCGCTTAAATGGCAGGGCATACGCAGCAGCAGGTCAGGTTGCACACGATGGCGGTGCTTCAGGCATACCAGGCTGATCTGCTGAAAGACCTGGATATGGGTCAGGGCTTGTCACCTGATGAAGTAGCTGAGCTGCGCCGCACCACGGATTTGGCTCACCATGCCACTAAGCAGGCCGCCACTGCTATGGGCAGGTCTATGGCGGCCATGGTGGTAACGGAGAGACATCTGTGGGTGAATCTGGCAGATGTTGGGAAAAAAGAGAAGGGCTTTCTTCTCGATGCTCCAGTCTCGCCTTCTGAGCTTTTCGGTAACTCTGTCAAGATGGTGGTCGAGAAATTTAGGGAGGTGAAGGAGCGCTCAGCGGCCTTCAAAACCTTCATTCCAAGAAGGTCCAGGTCTGAGCCCGAACAACGCAGGGGTCCTGGCCCATCTCCATCTGGGGATCAGAGATGGGCACAGAAGGCTAGTGTCGCGACTCGTGCCTCTCCCCCGCCTGCGGGTAGGGCTAGAGGGAGGCGCGGGTCAAAGAGAGGTAGACAAGACCTGAGGGAGGTGATCCAGACGAGGCGTTCTCAACGCTCTCGTCCGGACCAGAGTAAGAATTGAACATCTACTCCCTTTCCTCGGGGGGCCTGTCATCTGCCCTTATCTTCCCCTCTCTAATTCCCCTGCAACCACCGTTTTATTCCACCTGACCAAGGTTGGGTGGGGACCAAGATAGAAACCTGCGCTTTAAAATCATTGCAGTCTCTATGCTGGACTTATGATGTTTTGGTTAAGTTCTATGTTTCATAGAAACTACCTTACTCATGGTCTGGACCTGACTCTTCGGATTTCACCTCCGGAACTGATCTCATGCACAGGAACCATGGATGGGTGAGTACGATCCAGTTCTACGGTTCACTGGTATTTATATGTTCCACTCTTGCAACACTGCAGTTCCAGGACCTGCGGGTCTTTTTACTTCAGTTTCTTGGTTTGAGAAGGTGCATGGCTATCTGAGGATATCTATGTGCTAGCTTAGGGACTGCTCCCCTTCCGAGGGTTTTTAAGTAGCAATCTCCCTGAGCCCTTGCCTAGAGTGTAAGTAAATAGCCCAAAAGTTTTGTGGAAGCTTCTCTGGAGAGCTTACTGTTTTTTTTTTATGGCCAGTGGTCGAGCTAGCTTTGCTCCCCTCACCTTAGAGGGTCACATTTGAGCATGCCGATCCCTTCTGAGAGTCTGAGTTCCCTCTCTTTCTGAGAGTTGAGTTCTCCACTCCCCCCCCCCCCCGTTGGTCGAGCTAGCATGACTCCCCTCATCATAGAGGGTCATCTATGAGCATGCAGCTCCCTTCTGAGCGTCTGAGTTCCCTCTCATGCTGAGAGTTGGGTTCTCCACTCTCTCAGAGCTCTGTGACCCTATGCTCTCCTTGTTGGTCGAGCTGGCATTGCTCCCCTCACCATGAGGGTCACCTATGAGCATGCAGCTCCCTTCTGAGCGTCTGAGTTCCCTCTCATGCTGAGAGTTGGGTTCTCCGCTCCCTCAGAGCTCTGTGACCCTATGCTCTCCTTGTTGGTCGAGCTGGCGTTACTCCCCTCACCATGAGGGTCACCTATGAGCATGCCGCTCCTTCTGAGCGTCTGAGTTCCCTCTCATGCTGAGAGTTGAGTTCTCCACTCCCCGTTGGTCGAGCTAGCATGACTCCCCTCATCATAGAGGGTCATCTATGAGCATGCAGCTCCCTTCTGAGCGTCTGAGTTCCCTCTCATGCTGAGAGTTGGGTTCTCCACTCTCTCAGAGCTCTGTGACCCTATGCTCTCCTTGTTGGTCGAGCTGGCGTTGCTCCCCTCACCATGAGGGTCACCTATGAGCATGCAGCTCCCTTCTGAGCGTCTGAGTTCCCTCTCATGCAGAGAGTTGGGTTCTCCGCTCCCTCAGAGCTCTGAGACCCTATGCTCTCCTTGTTGGTCAAGCTGGCGTTACTCCCCTCACCATGAGGGTCACCTATGAGCATGCCGCCCCTTCTGAGCTGCCTGAGTTCCCTCTCATGCTGAGAGTTGGGTTCTCCGCTCTCCAGAGCTATGTTTGTTGGTCGAGCTAGCATTGCTCCCCTCACCATAGAGGGTCACCTATGAGCATGCCGCTCCCTTCTGAGCGTCTGAGTTCCCTCTCATGCTGAGAGTTGAGTTCTCTGCTCCCCCGGAGCTCTGTGTCCCATATGCTCTCCTTGTGGGTCGAGCTGGCGTTGCTCCTCTCACCATGAGGGTCACCTATGAGCATGCCGCTCCCTTCTGAGCGTCTGAGTTCCCTCTCATGCTGAGAGTTGGGTTCTCCGCTCTCCAGAATGGTGTTTCAAATCCATGTTATGGTAAGTGCGCATGCTAGTCTCTGTGCACTTTCTGAAAGCCACGTTGTGGTAAGATCGCACACCGTGTGTTTTGCGATCTTTCTAAAATTCCGTATGGTATGGGTTACGCGCTGCGGCTTCGTGCCCTTTCTTTGAGTTGGTCAGGTCCCGGTTTTCACCTTGGGCCCCACTCTACCTATGTATCCCCAGTGATACTGACTTGAACAGGGTGTTGCTACCAAGGATCTGTTGAGGCAATTCCTTCAGCGAACTCATGCAGAGCAAGCAGTAGCCCCTGGGTGACAGGCCAAGACCTATTTACTATCTTAGGCACTTGGTCGTATCCCCTTAAAGGAATCTCTGCTTCTGATTCCAAGCCTTTGAGCTCTACCCTGGGTCCAGGAGGCCCGGCCCCTAACAGGTAAGTTCTGGGGTATGCATCTCAGGTTTTTGGCCGAAGGGGATAATGTCACTGACAGCCGTCGAACCGTCCCAGGGGCAACTCCCTTAGCCAGGTAGAGTTGGTACTTAGTGCTCGCCTTTTTTCCCTCGAAAGGGAACGTCTCAGGTTACATATGTAACCATGAGTAGGGAACGAGACACTGCGTCCTCTAGGCTCGGTGCCATGCTTCGGATGCAAGCTTCAGACGAAGAAGTGAATGACGTATTTTCCCGGCGCCCCTTTATACTGTGGTCATGCCGGTAGTGACGTCATAGGCTGTCGCCGGCCAACATGTGGTGTTTTTGTATATATGCTTTAGACACGGGTCACGCTGACGGCGTTCCCCATAGCGACCCCTAGAGGACACAGTGTCTTGTTCCCTACTCAGGGAACCATGGTTACATATGTAAACTGAGACGTTCTTTGTAAACTTTTAATGGCGTTTTGTTTACTTTTGTGTGATATAGCATTATTTTATTAATATCTTGAATGAGTTTTTTAATTGATATATTTTTAGATTTCATTTTAATTTAAGCTTAAATTTGAGTGATTTTGTTAAGTGCTTTTGTAATGTTTGGTCATTTAAGATTTCAGTTTTCATCGAATATTTATATTTTATTCATTTTAATTTTTATTTATATATATTTTTGTAGGTTTTTATTAAGATATTATTGTTTGCTTACTTTAGTTTTAGTATATTTTAGTACTTTATTTCAGTTAATTGCCAAGGCAACATTTCTAATTTTCGGGCATTTAAGTTTTCATTTTCATCTAATATTTATATTAGTGCTGTCATATTTTCTAATATCAACAAACAAAACTATTAACAAACATTTTTTTTAATCTGAAAAAAAAAAAAAGAATTGTTTTTCAGATTAACAAAAATGTTTGTTAATAGTTTTGTTTGTTGCCAACAATAACATTTAACCACTTGAAAATCACCACTTGATATTCAGTGTAAAACGTGAGTCCTGAAAAGCAGTTTTTCTCTAGATGTTGTATGACAGGCCAACGAAGAGCGTCTGAACAGCCTCTCCTCTGTCTGTCAGTTCTCACAGCAAATTTGTACAAATGTGTCTGACTTAACAAGCTCTCACTGACTCCGAGGAAAGCCTTCACATCTCTATGAGGTGAGACAATAGATATTTCAATTCTCACCATGTAGCGAGAGTTGGGAGGTCTTGTTTACACAAAATGAGTCATATTGATCTATGTTTTGGCATGATTTGAGGGAACAGCCTTGTATGTCTTATTCTCTTTTATATCAGAGTCAACTGAAATAAGTTCAGATCTCCTTCAACGATGCCGTTTTGTTCATATGATCTAATGAACTACGTAATAAAAAACATTTCACTTTTAAATTAGTGCCACATTTAAATTAACTAATGAATGCTTTTGTTTTGCATGATATTAAAACATCAAAACATTGTAAATCTAAACAATAACTTTTTTTTATACCATCTGTTTCATTCCAGTTTTCTTGGAATTGCATTTTTCTAAAACGTATTTCGGAAAGCACTGCAGTATAGCAGAAAAAGTCACATGGTCAAAACCCCGAACGGCTTCCTGTTTTCCCTTTTCGATCTCTTGTCATTTAAGTCTAGATATCCTTTTCCTTTTGTGAAATGATTGTGCATTCTGAAGTTCTCCAGCTCTCCCTCGCTCATTCTGCTCCTAACGCTGAAGTCTATGAACTTATCCCAGTGTAGCGGCCTGGGAAAAGGTCAGTCTTATTTTTCCGCCTGCCTTGGGCCACTGTGATGGGGCATGTCATGTGAAGTCCAGGTTCCATGAAAGGTCTGGCCGTAAATCTCTGCCACTGTGCACGGATGAAATGTGTAGATTGAATTACCGAAAGTTTATGTTGATCTTGGAAAACAGTGTCTAGGAAAGTGACCTTTTTGCTTTGCACTGGTCAGAAGAGAATTAATAACATTAAAACTTTGCAATAAGGTCTTGTTTCTTAATACTAGTTAGTGCATTAGTTTACGTGAACTTTTAATGTTAGTTACATCACTTGCTCACCAATGGATCCTCTGCAGTGAATGGGTGCCGTCAGAATGAGAGTCCAAACAGCTGATAAAAACATCACAATAATCCACACCACTCCAGTCTATCAGTTAATGTTTTGTGTAGTGAAAAGCTGCATGTTCGTGAGAAACAAATCCATCATTAAGACGTTTTAACATTGAACCGTTGCTTTTGACCAAAATATCAATCTATAATCCATATTAATTCTCCCTCCAGTGAAAAGTCCATCTCCTGTTCCTCTCACATTAAAATCCACTCTCATACAATATTTGTTTAGCACTGTTTTTGCTTGTAAACTGTGCTTGATCTGTTTTCCCTCCTGATTCAAATGATTTTTTCACTGGAGAAAGCAATATGCTAATGTTTCATTTTGACGTCAACATGAAACGGCTTGGGATCCGTTTTAAAAACGACTTGTTTCAATGATTCAGAGTCGACTCTTTCTTTTGAGAGACAATAACTTTATACACGGTGCACTTTCAGAATAAACATTTCAACAAATGTTTTCTCGTTTTCAAAAATCCATAATAGGGGTACTTTAACTGATGGACTGGAGTGGTGTGGATTATTGTAATCTTTTTATCAGCTGTTTGGACACTCATTCTGACGGCACCCATTCACTGCAGAGGATCCATTGGTGAGCAAGAGATGCAAAGAATCAAAGTCATGTACATTTTAGATGGCCTGAGGTTAAGTATATTTTCAGCTAATTTTCATTTTTGAACTATTTCTTTAGGAATTTTAAGTCTTGCCCAACTTCAGTGCATACAGCCTTTCAGTTGTTGTGTTGTTTTTGACGCCATCATCTTGAATTACACTGTTTGCACTGCCAATGCATGTTATAATTTATCATGTCATATACAAGTTTTAAGGAACAAATGATGTCTGATGCCAGCTAGTGAAGGGCTTTTTACAAATGTTTTCCCATCAGCTCTCATCAGACATCAAGTATCGGGGGTGAATCGTCTAACCGATGGGCGCCATTCTAAGTAGATTTCCCTTGAGATCGTGCAGTAAAACTCAATAATAAGTGGTCACTAAAATGACATAAAAAATAAAAGCCAGAGGAAAGTGTCTCCGCTCCTGCGGGGTATTTGCTCGCTGGCAGATCAAAGGCACCAATCAAGTTTTTATTACATGACCTCCACTTGATTCCTTTCATGTCAGGCCACGACCGATTTGTCCAGATCCAGACTTCATAACAACAATTTTCCAGATGCTTTCTTTTTATTCTTCTAAGAAGTAATGTAATTTGTTGGCTAGGGTTGATAGGCATCAACAGCACTCAAATTATAGCACATGCACCTATTTATCTGCAAACTAAAGTATAAACTCATGCAACAAAGTGGGCACATTTAAGAGTAGTGCTCTACAGTCTTGAAGGCATTAAATGGATCCTTCACTCCAAAATGAGAATTCTGTCATTTATTCACCCTCATGTTGTTCCAAACCCGTATGACTGACTTTCATCTGAGAAACACCAAAGTGGATGTCTGGCAGAATGACACCCGCAGTCACTTTCATCGTATGAAAAATAAAGTGCAGTGAAAGTGAATGCTCATTGAAGGTGTCAGTGCCTAACATGATGCCTAACACCTTCTTTTGTGGTCCACGGAAGCCAGAAAAGTCGGATTTGGAATAACATGATTGTGAGTAAACAGGAGACAGAGTTTTCATTTTTGGGTGGAGTATCCCTTTAAAAGGGATGAATATGATATCTGAATGAATGAATGAATGAGGCATTTATATAGCGCTTTCATGTGTATTGCAATACACCCAAAGCGCTTTACAATCATGTGGGGGGGGTCTCTCCTCAACCACCACCAGTGTGCAGCATCCACTTGGATGATGCAACGGCAGCCACAGGACAACAGCACCAGTGCGCTCACCGCACACCAGCTACAGGTGGAGAGGAAAGAGTGTCGTAGAGCCAATCAAGTGGATGGGGATTATTGGGAAGCCATGATTGACAAGGGCCAGTGGAGGGAATTTGGCCAGGACACCGGGGTTACACCCCTACTCTTTACAATGAGTGTCATGGGATTTTTAATGACCACAGAGAGTCAGGACCTCAGTTTAACGTCTCATCCGAAAGACTGTGCTTTTTTACAGTATAGTGTCCCCATCACTATACTGGGGCGTTAGGACCCACACAGACTGCAGGGTGAGCACCCCCTGCTGGTCTCACTAACACCTCTTCCAACAGCAACCTAGTTTTCCCAGGAGGTCTCCCATCCAGGTACTGACCAGGCTCAGCCCTGCTTAGCTTCCATGGGCAACCGGTCTTGGGCTGCAGGGTGATATGGCTGTGGCATGAAGGCTGAAGTTACATTTACAATGGTCTACTGAAATATTATGATGTATACACATACTCTAACATGCACAACACAATCCTCAGTTCAAGTATCATAAAAAGTATTGATTTAACATGACTTTGATAACACATGACTACTCATATTTAAATATTAATAGCAGTTCACTGCAACTTGGCAGTATTACTCACATTTTCAGTTTTTTATTGTATTTTTTATTTTTACTGAGGAAAAAAATGCTATAGTTTTCATCATTGTAGTTTTCGTTTGTAATAACCTTGCAATTTTCAAGAAACCTCTAAAGCATCGTTTTCTGGGAGCAATCGATTGAATTCTGTGAATAGACTGAATGAACTTTGCACAATTTGTCTGCTAAAAAAGTAGAAAGTAGATTATATATATATATACAGGGCCTAAAATTAACACTCGAGACACCAGTAGCAGGACAAATTAAAAAAACATTGTAAATATGTTTAGTCATTGTAGTAGTAATAACTGCCTGTTTTTTGCAAAAAGAGTTTCATGGCCGGCAAAAAAAAAAATTTGGCCGGTAAATTTTGGCCGGTAAATTTACCGGCGATTGGCTGGTGTGGCAAAAAGTTAGTTTTAGGCCCTGTATATATATATATATATATATATCACACACAGAAACACAGTATTTGCTATAGATTTAATCTTTCTAGTTTGCATTAGCCATGCAATTTTCGAGAAACATCTAAAACATCTTTTTCATGAGCACTTGACTGAATTCTGTGAATGCAATTTCTTTCACTATTTTTTACTTCCAATCTCCAATCTAGAATTGGCCTGTATTCTTCTGAACAATCATGGAACCTACTACAACACTTTTCATGTTACTTTCAGTGTGTTTCATATAATGAATCTTGCCATCACTTTGTAATTACTTGTAAACTTAGCAGTATTTAAGTGAAATACATCCTACACCAATTTTCTTTCAGTGTATAGAAGGAAAAACAAGTTTAGTTTAATGGTCAGAGAGAAGATCATGAATTGACTCTTTGCTATCTAATGACACAGTCGCTTTGTGCTTTCTTAAGAAGTTTGCAACAGCTATTTACTATTAGTGTTCAGCTCCAGCTTCTCAAACCAGGCAGAGATGTCCAAACTGCTTTCTGTTAACCCACTGAAACGGGGTTACCTCGGCCTCAACTGCTGCCTGAAGTTTCTTCTGCATCTCACTGATTGACTGCATGTGATGTTGCCGAGAGGGGAATCAGCTTTACCCACTCGTGAAGTTGATTAAAATTATTTATGCACATTCAGCCACCTCTGTCATTATGAATCAAAATATGTCTGAACACGGCCGGTCATCTGTCACCGTTCTCAGTAGCAGTTTTGTTTTAGTCTTTAGTTTATCTATCAGACAAAACCCACATACATTAGCTTGCTCTCATGTTAGACTCTTTTATGATGATGATAATGTGTTATGCATCTTTGGTAATTCCAATACTATGGAAGTCTATTTCTGCCCCACACACACACACACAAAAAGTATGTATATATATATATATATATATATATATACACACACTATATTTCATACAGTGCAGTGAAAAGGTTTTTGCCCCTTTCCTGTTTTTATTTATTTTGCATATTTGTCACACTTAAAAGATTCAGATCATCAAACAAATTTTTATATTACACAAAGATAATGCAAGTAAATACAAAATGCAGTTTTTAAATGATGATTTCATTTATTAAGGGAAAAAAGCTGTCCAAACCTACCTGGCCCTATGTGAAAAATGAATTACCCCCTCCTGTTAAATCATGAAAGAACTGTGATTAACCACATTATTTTAGAAAGCTGAGTTAAATTTCCCTAACCACACCCAGGCCTGATCACTGTCAGACCTGCTGAATCAAGAAATCACTTAAATAGAACCTGTCTGACAAAGTGAAGCATGCTTAAAGAACAACACATCATGCCATGATCTAAAGAAATTCAAGAACAGATGAGAATTAAAATAGTTGACACGTATCAGTCTGGAAAGGGTTATAAAGCCATCTCTAAGGCTTTGGGACTCCAGCGAACCACGGTGAGATCCATTATCCACAAATGGAGAAAACAGTAGTGAACCTTCCCAGGAGTGGAGGTTTGTGACCTCAAGCTCAAGTGCACTAGGGTTATGCAGCAGGACAATGATCCCAAACACACCAGCAAGTTCACCTCTGAATGGCTCAAGAAAAACAAAATTAAGGTTTTGGAGTGACCAAGTCAAAGTCCGGACTTACAGGTGCATCTCAATAGTTCATTTATTTCAGTAATTCAACTCAAATTGTGAAACTTGTGTATTAAAAAAATTCAATGCACACAGACTGAAGTAGTTTAAGTCTTTGGTTCTTTTAATTGTGATGATTTGGGCTCACATTTAACAAAGAACCCAAAATCTCAAACAAATTAGAATACTTCATAAGACCAATAATAAAAAAAAAAAACATTTTTAGTGAATTGTTGGCCTTCTGGAAAGTATGTTCATTTACTGTATATGTACTCAATACTTGGTAGGGGCTCCTTTTGATTTAATTACTGCCTCAATTCGGTGTGGCAAGGAAATGATCAGTTCGTGACACTGCTGAGGTGGTATGGAAGCCCAGGTTTCTTTGACAGTGGCCTTCAGCTCATCTGCATTGTTGGGTCTGGTGTCTCTCATCTTCCTCTTGACAATACCCCATAGATTCTCTATGGGGTTAAGGTCTGGTGAGTTTGCCGGCCAATTAAGCACAGTAACACCATGGTCATTGAACCAGCTTTTGGTACCTTTGGCAGTGTGGGCAGGTGCCAAGTCCTGCTGGAAAATGAAATCAGCATCTCCATAAAGCTTGTCAGCAGAAGGAAGCATGAAGTCCTCTAAAATTTCCTGGTAGATTCCGGCGTTGACTGTGACATCAGAAAACATAGTGGACCAACACCAGCAGATGACATGGCAACCCAAATCATCACTGACTGTGGAAACTTCACACTGAACTTAAAGCAACATGGATTCTGTGCTTCTCCACTCTTCCTCCAGACTCTGGGACCTTGATTTCCAAATTAAATGTAACATTTACTTTCATCTGAAAAGAGGACTTTGGACCACTGAGCAACAGTCCAGTTCTTTTTCTCCACAGTCCAGGTAAGATGCTTCTGATGTTGTCTCTGCTTCAGAAGTGGCTTGGTAGCCCTTTTCCTGAAGATGTCTGAGCGTGGTGACTCTTGATGCACTGACTCCAGCTTCAGCCCACTCTTGTGAAGCTCTCCCAAGTGTTTGAATCAGCTTTGCTTGACTGTATTCTCAAGCTTGCGGTCATCCCTGTTGCTTGTGCACCTTTTCCTACCCAAATTCCTCCTTCCAGTCAACTTTGCATTTAATATGCTTTGATACAGCACTCTGTGAACAGCCACCCCTTTCAGTAATGACCTTCTGTGACTTACCCTCTTTGTGGAGGGTGTCAATGATTGTCTTCTGGACCATTGCCAAGTCAGCAGTCTTCCCCATTATTGTGGTTTCAAAGAACAAGAGATACCCAGAATTTATACTTTATGGATGGTCATTTATTGAAACTCAAATGTAAACATTCTAATATTTTGAGATACTGATTTTTGACTTTCATGAGCTGTAAGCTCTAATCATCAAAATAAAAAAAATAAAAAAAAAATAAAAAAAACTTTTTTTGAAATGTTTTACTTTACATGTAATGAATCTAAAATATATGAAAATTTCACTTTTTGAAATAAATTACAAGAAAAAAATTAACTTTTTCACGACATTCTAATTTATTGAGATGCACCTGTAAATCCAACTGAGATGCTGTGGCATGACCTTAATCAGTCCACTCATGCTCGCAAACCCTCCAATGTGGCTGAATTAAAACAATTCTGCAAATAATTGGGCCAAAGTGGGCCCAGTGCTTGATTGCAGTTGTTGCTGCCAAGGGTGGCACAACCAGTTTTTAGATTTAGGGGTCAATTACTTTTTCACATAGTGCCAGGCGGGGTTGGACAGCTTTTTCCCTTAATAAATGAAATCATTATTTAAAAACTGCATTTTGTATTTACTCAGGCTATTTTTGTGTAATATTAAAAATTGTTTGATGATCTGAATCTTTTAAGTGTAACAAATATGCAAAAAAATAAAAAAAAAACTTTTCACAGCACTGTATATATTTCTGAACAATTTTAGGAGAGACATCTAGATGAGAATTTTCTTGTTATGACAGAGCAACCTCTAAGCAATAACATTTTTCCCTAGGGTTTATTCTTGTATTCCTTTCCATTGTAAATGCATTTTGATTGTCTGGATTTGCTAAAAGCAAGATTTTAACTAAAACATAATTCTTTTTCAGCCTTAGATGATATTGTTTTTTTCCCTCCCTCTCTCTCTCCTCAGTGTGATGAGAACAAATCAGGAAGATGCCTTAAGGGCTGCTTGTTTAGTTGCTAAATTTACATCTTCATACAGTTGGTAGCAGTGCTGAGAACTTGAGAACCTCACATATTAGAAATGCTGAGCAGATGAAGGCCCTTTTAAAAAATCAGTTTAAAACATGCTGTATTCTCAAATCATAACAAGCTAAACTTAATTTAGTCATGAAAAGAGGAAGGTCCAACAGGCCCGGTTCTACGGGGGTGCTAAGCACCCTCAGTTTAAGCTTTATTAATGGCAGTTTATTGCAGATTTGGCAAACTATCTACGTTGTGGTTTGCGCTCTGGAGATTGGTTTATATTGGTGTTTTTGCAGCGTTGAGCAATGTAGCTAAACACAGACATGTTGATTTCTTGAATCAGAATCCACTCACCGCTCAAATCGCCGGAGGTTTTGTTGAAGTATTTTGTTCAGCACGTATCATCTCATTATAACAAAGTGTTGACGCGATGTAAATAAGAGATTCGTTGTGCAGCATAGATAACTTTATTGATAATAACGTATCTTTGTGAGATTGTGATGAACTAAGATGAGTGACAGCTTTTCAGTGATTATGAACAGAGCTCTCTATGAGCCATATAATACTTTCACTATTATATATGAAGAGTTCAGATGCAAAAGCCTCTAAGTGCCTTCTGAAATTTTCATCTAAAATGAGCAATTTTTTTCAGGCTCCTATGTTTAGGTTCAGTCATTTTACTCTAATGGCAATGTATAGGTCCTTTTCTATGCAATTAAAGTGAAATAACTGAACATAAACATAGGAGCCTGATAAAAATGCTCAATTTAGAAGAAAATTTCAGACGGCACTTATAGAGGCTTTTGCATCTGAACTCTTCATATATATATATATATATATACATACATACATACATACATACATACACACACACTAATTTAAGAAGCACCCTCAGTGATTTGTTTCTCATGAGGCTTACGTTTCTGCAGGACTATTCACTGTCTCTTGCAACATATGTGTGACTGAGGTAACTTAATATCACAGATTTCCTGGACAGGCAACACATAGAATTAATTGTGAATTGGTATATTTCCTTGTTTCGTATTGTAATGACCTAAACTGTCATCATAAGAGATTAATAAAAACTTCCAGTTTAATTCTGGAACTTTCAGAACTTTATCTCCTTTCCAAAAAGTGCATTTATTAAAATGACTGCAACTTTCCGATGTCAGATATTCTGAATACGTAAGGAGAAAATAAATAAATAAATACATTACTGTTGGAAATTTAATGAATAGGTTACCCCAAAAATTAAAATTTGCTGAAGTTTTCTTACCCTCCCTGTTTCTCCATGGGAACAGATTTGGAGAAATGTAGCATTACATCACTTGTTCAGCAATGGAAACACTATTATTGATTATGGACTCATATTTTGGCCAAAAGCGATGGTTAAAAGTCAAAAGGCCTTAGTGATGAATTTGTTTTTTACAAACATGCAGCTTTTCACTTCACAAGATGTTAATTGATGGACTGGAGTGGTGTGGATTACTTGTGGATTATTGTGATGTTTTATCAGCTGTTTGGACTCTCATTCTGACGGCACCCATTCACTGCAGAGGATCCATTGGTGAGCAAGTGTAATGCTAAATTTCTCCAAATCTGTTCTGACGAAGAAACAAACTCATCTGCATCTTGTATGGCCTGAGAAGGGGTAAATTTTCTGCAAATTTTCATCATTGGGTGAACTATTCCTTTAACACATTTAAGAGAAACTACACAATGTTTCTTTATTTCAGCATTTGCTTTTGTTCTCTAAAAGCAAAGTAAAAAATGATTTATGTTACAAAGAAAGATCACCGAATCTTTGAGACGTGGCTAAAAGAACTGAAACATGTTGAAGTAAATGTGTAGTGCAGCAGGCGTGATTTGCCCATCAAACTTTTAAATGTGAGGCTCATCGTCATTTTATGTGCTATTTTAATTGCAGCTGACTGATCGTACCCGTTTTTCTCTTGTTTTCCAGCTGTTGTTGATTTAATTTGTACTCAGACTGGAAAGAGGGAGATTACATGTCAAGCTGTAAAATACAAAACTCCATTTAAATACTTTCAGCCATCAATCCATATTTAATCAGAGTCATTTTCACCAGCACCAGCTAATTTAGCTGGAAATGTGTGAATTAACCCCAGTGACTGACACTCTTTTTCCGTTTATTTGCAATAGAGAAGAACACATGCATGCACTAATAATTTGATGAGGGGATTAAACCATGTGGTGTCATATTTGTTAAAAGAAGAAGAAGATGAAGATGATGATGAATAAACTTGCTTTACATTTTCTAGAGCAAATCTGAATGGTGTTTGTGAAAAATTTGTGGTAAATTTTGCAAGCCAACGCTAGATACTTTTAGTCATTTTGTTGTTTGCTTTTGTAATTTTTATTTATTTATTTAGTACATATTTTTATCTGATTTTAATTTATTAATGTATAACTGAATACATTTATAATTAATTTATTATTTTAGCTTTAGTAATTTTAGTACTTCAACAAAAACTTTCAACATAAATTACCAAATACAATTTAATGTAAAAAAAAAAAAAAAAAAAGATCATGGTAACTTATGTTTTTAGTACATTTAACTCATCAAAATAAATTGAGCAATATCAACATTTTTTATAAGTTATGTGAATTTCAACTTTATTTTTAATAATTTTTTTTCATGCAATCTAAGTTGAAATTATGTATAGAACCAAGTTGATTAAAATGTAGAATTTAAGACAGCAACGGAAATTAAGTTAAGTTAAAATAGGTGGATTTTTTTTCACATCTACAGTATAATTTATGTCCATAGCACAAAGGTGCAGACATGTTCATAGCCCTAATGCTTTCAGAATTAAGGTTAGCTGTTTGTTAAAATCGTAAAGACAGGAAAATCCATGTTAAACAGCATCAAAATACTTGTCATCGATAAACATCCAGTAAAAGAAAAGAATGAAATGAAATGGCAATTGAACAAACATGGCCACTTTTTTTTTTTTTTGGTGGGTAACATTCGGTTAAGGTTGTTAGGGCATGTTGGACTGTTCTTTAGTTAGAAGTAAATACTGTAATAATATATAAGCCTTGAATGTTGAAAGTATTGACAGTGACAGTCTGTGAGAGCCAACAGCATTGCCATGGTTACATGAACAATGAGCGCTTTCTGCTCAAGGAGAGCCACACAATGTCTACATGGAGAAAGTTCTGATCTGCCTGACGATACCATCTCAAGGGCTTCACACAGCCTCTATAATTAAAGGGATGAAGAGACACTTACTATGTGTTAATTGTTCTTCAAATCCATATGTTCCGTGAACTATTACCAACACAGCGATGCGTGAACTCCATTCTCCTTCAAGATCAGAGTAATGAGATTTTCGTAGAATTGAAAAGTGTTTGTAGCACATTATAAAAGATTATTATTACCTCACTTTCATGTGGCATAAATGCCATTGTCAGTCTCACAGCAGTGTGCATGTGGCCGAAGTATGCCTTTGACTGATTTAATGGTTTCATGGGTTATCTTTATATCATAAATGGAAATATAGAGTTAAGGCTTTCTGGAAAACAAAGGCCTTTTAGTCTGTTCCTGTAGCTTTGTGCTATTTTATGCTTTTCTTATGAAACACAGCAGTATTTTTTTTTTTTTTTTTTGTAATGGAGCTATCCTGAAAACAAAGTAAAATATATTCCCAATGTTTTTTGTTTTTCTGATTTTAAATATATATATATATATATATATATATATATATATATATATATATATATATATATATATACTGTATATTTATCAATTTTTCCAAGGCATTAACAAAGAGCTTCATACAATTACAAAATTGTATACTTTTCCCCTCCCGCATTACCCCTTCCACCAAAATAAACTAAAACATACACGGAAATTCTAAAATTAATAAATAACAATTAAAAATAATAAATAGCATGCATAAAGTGACAAGATAAACTTTAGCATTATGTAAACTTTAAAATGATGTACCCAAACGAACATCCATGTCATAAATGAATGACTGAATGCATAAACAATAAGAGACATCATTTGCTTTGTGCTTTTCTAATAAAACACAGGAAAACACATGTATTTCATACTGTACCTACTCTAAAAATGAAAGAAAATCCATTCCCAATGTTGTTGCAGTATTTTATAAAGGGAAAGGCAGTGTATATATAAGCTGCTTCTATATATTATTGATTTAAATGACCCTTTTCTTGTATTTTCAGTTTTTTTTTTTTTTTTTTTTATGAATGAATGAATGAATTTTTTAGTTTAAGTATTTTAAAATTTTAATTTTGACACTTTTTCATTTTCCTCCCATATATTTATTTAGATTTACTCATTTTAATTTATTAACACTTTCTGGAAAACAAAACATTTTGCGACTTTTAGTCTGTGCCTGTAGCTCAAGCTCATATATGAACACAGCAATATATTTTAAAAATGTATTTCGTGATGGACCTACTCTGAAAACAAAGTAAAATCCATTCCCAGTGTCTTTTATCCTTGCATTTGCAGTGTTTGTAAAGGGAAAGACAACATTTCATGTCACGCATAATTATTATCATTGCAACTGTGTTGAATTCCCAGCCATCCGGCAGTCAGCGTATGTAAACAGTTTCATCTGAACACATTTAATGTCATCACCGATATTCTGTCTGGAAGGAAACACATCACTGGAAATGAGCGCAGCTGAAAAAAATGTTCAATTTACATTTTCCTTTCATTTACTTTTTTCCCCCTTCTGCATATGCACATATGCACCTATGGCAAATAAGACCTGTTTACAGTACAAGCGCTCACTGCAAAAGCACCCTAAAGTGAAGAGTAAAGATAGATATACTGCCAGCAAACAAGAGTCGAGATGGTGTAATGATGAATGCCTGTCTGCTGATCAGCACATAGGGAGGAGACAGACAAACAGGAGGACTGTTGGGACAATTATTCAATTAGATGACCTGACATCTTCTCTCACACTGCTTCCAGCCGTAGCATAATGTTTACCCTCATTACACACAGCCTGTGGAGAATCCAAGGTCAGTGCAACCAAAGACAAACTTCATCTTCAATTCACACTGATGCTAATGTTTCAAAACACTCTGGCTTTATTCCAAAACCTACTGAGCGCCCTGTGCAGGCTGCACTTTAGGGCATTAGTGCACCCCTAGTGCAAAAGCTGTTCCAAAAGATAGGATGTTTAATAATGTTGCCTTAGAAATTACCTTGTTTAATCAAATTCTTAGGTAGCATCATAGGTACTTTGCATAGCCTACATGGATAAGTGTGCACAAAAATAGTACAATCTAATTAAAAATGAACTATTCCATCTAATGTATGCTTATATTATTATTATACTTATTAGTATTGCAATGTTTGCTCAGCAGGTGGAACACCACTTAGGTGCTTCCTACAGTATGTAGGGAGTTTGGAATAATCACTAACAAGGTTCCATTCAAGTTAGGATATTTTATAGGCAGAGCCCAGAGTTTGTATCGCTTTCTGTACTTGTTTTACTAGGAAACCTTGGAAGAGTTTTATAGAGAAGACTGCAGAGTTTACATTAATGAAGTTTGTGATGTGTGATGCATTAGACCACAGTGCCATCATTCACTGCAGTGCGAGATAACGCTTATCCTGAGGCATCTGTTCACAGTGATGGAACATGCTCTGTGAAGAAATAGATTAACAATTAATTTGCATTAATATTTAAAACCAATTAAACTGGGAACTGTACATGTCATTGCTTATAGAGTTCGTTGGTTAAACAAAGTTCAGCTGAACACCTCAAGTGATTAGATACACACTGTATAATTGTAGTTTCATCAAGTTACTAGTTTGAGTTATTTATTTATGTATTTATTTATTTTTTGTTATTGTTGTGTTTTGTCATTTTTATTAGTTTTTTTATAATATACTTTATTTCAGTTAAAGGTGGGGTAAGTGATTTCTGGTAGCCAATGTTGACATTTGAAATCACCAAAACAAACACGCCCCTACCCCAAAAGGGTCTCGCCCCTATTTTGATAGCTCCGCCCCACACATACGTACGGCAACGATTAGTTCTGTGAAACAAAGCAAAACTCATTATAATCAGTGATGCTGTCTACACTGAATGTGGCGCGACACGACAAATCCCCCACAGTAAATTGCTGCCACGTTCTATTTATGTCATATTTACACAAATGTCAAATGATTTTCAGCGGTCGCTTTGTCGCGTTCAGTGTAGACAGACTAGCTGTTGTGGCGTGGTGTGGCGTCCAGTGTACACACGTGATAAGCCTTCTTTTGTTCCGCAGACATTGTCCTCTCTGGTTTTTTATCTCTCTGTCGTCGCTCAGCTCGGCTAATTTCCGTCATGTGCACTGAAGTCCGGATCATGTACATCACGCCCCTTACTGCTGATTGGCTACAAATTTGTTTACTGTACTGGCCCGACTCAGTTTTCTAAAGCGTTTTTGAAAAAATGCATACCCCACCATTAATGTTTATTTTATTTCAAACGGCAGTGTTTTTTTTTTTTTTTTATATAAACATAGAGTTTGCATAATGCTGCACATCCTTTTTCCACGTCCAGCTGCTTATTTTCAAAACAAATAAATTATTGGCAATGACATGATTTTGATTGGCAGCCAGCTGGAACACAAATTAAAAACTAATACAATGAAAGAAAATATAATAACTTTTCCATAACTTTTCAGCCTCTTTAAATAGCTTTGACATTCAAGACGGACATTACTATACATAAATTATTTTATATAAGCTGCATCCCAATTTGCCCTCTTCTATGATGCTCTGCAATTATGTGCTTCACTGGTGATGGGAAAGTATGTATGAGGTATTGGGACATGCAAACACAACATAATTTGCATGTTGATATACCACAAACCTCTCTACTGCATATGATAAGTGTTTGTATGTAAGCATCAAAATTTACAATATTAAAATCTCTTCCGCCTACATTCGCTTCTTGTTTAATGTACTATCCACTTAGAAATATGGAAGCAAAATGTGTTTTGAATGCCATTTCTACTGATGTAACAGTTTTAGCCTCACATTTCTCACCATTTTCAACAAAAAAACAAAAAAAAAACAAAGTTGTGGGTTGTGGATAGTATTAGCTCAAAAGCAACAAGCACATATATACGTATTTCAAAAATCCACTGAATGAATCGCAATCTAACAATCTCTATAGTTTGAGTAGCATGTGAATTCTCTTTTGGGATTTCCTGAAGAAACAAGTGTGACAGAAAAGCAAGTGGAAAGAGATGAGATGAAACCAGCAAATATCGACAGCTCTTTATTGTCCGGCGAGAGGTCGTCTTTAGCCTTACTGACATTTACTTAATGAGAGCAGACATGCTGGAGAGCAGATCTATTTTCCAGCACTCATGTGTGGAGGAGGTTAGGATGGTTGTCTATATCCTGCCACTGTCTTTCTAATAATGGACAGACTTATCCTGGTGCATAGAAACGGTTTTAACTGGAAGTTCATTGACAGTCAGTGGTAGTATAGAAGTTGTCCTTATCAATTCCTGCGGTCATGTCTGTGATATTCAAAGTCAAAGTGGTGCAGTCATTGCAAGAATTGATGCAGTGTCATCTTGCACAGCCATGTCTTCGTCTATGAATATTTAGTATGCTGTGCATACATATTATGCACGTATATTTCAATACTTGTTCATGTAAATTACTACCCATATTGTGCATTTGCAATGCATGCACAATACTTGCACTTGATATACCTACACTAGTTATATTTAGTCTCCTTTAGTGATGTACAGAATGCAGTATGAAAACTAAAGGTAATTGTGACCTTTTTTTATCTCATAATCATTTTTGTATTTTTTCTTGCATTTCTGAGTTTATAGCATACAATTATGACTTTTTTCTTGCAATTATGAAACAAAAAGTCAGAAAATCTGAATCATGAGATATAAACAATTCAGATAAAAATGTCAAGATTGTGACATACAGGATAAACCCACATATGGAAGAGAAAAAAAATCTGAATTTTTAGAGAAAATCCAGCAATTACCTTTTTTATTTTTATTCCGTGGCAAAAAGAAAAAAGGAGAGAGAGAGAGATAATTCATTGTGAGATGTATACTCGGAATTTCAAGGAAAAAGTCAGAATTCTGAGTTAATATCTTTTTTTTTTTCTTCTTTTCTTTTTAATAATTGCAAGGTAATTTCTGGCAAGTCTGAATTTATATCTAAAAAAAAAAGTCATAATTGTGAGATAAAGTCACAATTACCTTTCTTTTTATCCTGTGGCTGAAACAAGCTTCCATAATATACTGCATATATATATATATATATATATATATATAGTGTTTTCTTTGTTTCTATAATTTCTAGTGTAGTATCAAGGTGCGTAGAGAGAGAAAACATTTCACTGTAGTTGTGGGTATGAGAAAAAAAGAAAGAAAGAAAAAAAAAACTGTCAAAATTTATGCGGTCTCTCAGAATATTCTGAGATAACCCTGATCTGTTCCTTATCTGAACACCAGTATGTTTAACCAAATATTCAAATTTAATAACGCAGCTCTCATTTAAGCCCCTTTTGGAAACATATTTCATTACATCCAAAATGCATAAGTCCTGAAAGCCTGCTCTGATCTAACTCCATTTTACAGTTGCTGAAGATATTTTGATATTCTGTGACATGCTTTGCTTAAAGGGACGGTTCATCACGTTAAGCTTTAAGCTCAAAAATTCTGTCATCATTTACTCACCCATATGTCAAAGCTTTTGTCCATCAACACGTCCATCATCCTTTGACATATACATATGATGGGTGAATAAATGATGACAGAATTTTCATTTTCTGGTGAAAGGAAATATTCCTTTAATAATGTAGTAATGCATTTAAATGTGGATGTGGATTCCATTAAAGGACATTGTGTTCTATTTAGATGCCATTTATTATTCTCAAACAGAGGCTGACTACAGTATATTTCTGAGTCATCCCATGCTTTTGACCTCTTCAAAAAGGCAAAACTTTAAAGGTCCACGATCATAGAACCATTAAAGAACAAAGAGACTTGAAATAAAACTACTCCTTTTTGATGTTTGCAGCAGGTTTTTCAGTCTCTTAATCACCACCTCTTTGTATAAAAGTAGCTTTTAACTCAGACGTACTGTCTAAAAATGCATTTTTATGGATGGTCAGCTCATCAAATTCGTATTATTCTGCAACGCGCTGATCAACATTCTGATCACCGCCTGAGAGAATTCATTTCGTATGCCAAAAGAAATAAATTGCAGGGTGTTCGATTTATCATAGGCAATGAGATAAACTGGGCAAATCATTTAAGTTTTTTTTTTTTTGCTGATCTTAGTATAAAAGCATGTCCAAATAAATAGAGCTCTCTGCTATCAGAAACAGCATGTGTTGGTATGGATGAAGAGACCCAGGCAATGATAGACAGCCGTGAAAGGGTTTGATATGAAAGTCAAGCTCATTTTCTGGTTTTCTTTCCAAATGATCCTTTTCGTGTTCTGTTGCATGCAAAGAGAAAATGTTTTGGGCCATTTTGCTTGTTTAAGGGCCATCGTTGATGACAAAAGGACAGATACTTTATGAGGCTTCCATGAAAAATGTCCTATTCTCTCTGTATTTGCAGTTGTTGTTGTACCCAGTCATCACAAAAACATTTTGCCAATCGTTTGCTTGTTTTCAGTGTCCTGTGTTTCAGGACATGGCTACATATATAAATACAAATTCAGCCCGTGGTGCAGAGCTTTGAAAGATATCATGCATATTATATTCCTAAATTCCCTGTTTTCTCAGAAAGTGCTTCTTTCAGATACAGGGCATGCTGGGATGCATTATGCAAAAGAATGTGTATATCCACTCCCCTGTGTACTGAGACGAGTGACCGCAGGCGCTTTATGAGAAGGGTACAGAGTTGCATTGCAGTCCCTCCATCACTTCAATATTCAAGAGACTCTGTTAAATAACATGTATCGCTGCATATATTTCCTCAGCCTCTCATATTTCCTTGCCCCCAGAATACATTTCTCCTCAACCTGCTGTCTGCAGATGAGAGACTGATGGACACGCAGAATAGCTTTTCACGCTTGCTGTAGCAATTAGAATATATGCAGGAGACAGACCTGATCTGTGAGCGGCGACAGGCTGTCAGGCGTAAGTAAAGCTGTCGTTTAGTTGCCCGGCCCAGCTAGAACCACATGGGCTTCACAGGAGAGGACGCTGTTGAGAGCAAATACTCATCTGACACGCATCTGACTTTTTCTCTCTTTTTTTTTTGAATCCCCTTCTAAACAAATATACCATTGTAACCATAGTTTCCATGCTATTAATACATTCACTATTTAGGTTTATATAATGATATGCAGTTGGTGGGGGTGGGGGAATGGTTGCTTTGGAGTTACTAGGGGCTTTTGGGGGGTTAGTATGCTGCAATGGAGTTGCAAGAGTAGTTTGGGGAGGTTAGTATGTTTTAGTGGAATTATTATATTGCTATAGAGTTGCTAAGGTGGTTTTGGTGGGATTATTTTGTTGCTATGGAATTGCTAGGGTGGTTTGCAGGTGTTAATACGTTTCTATGGAGATTAGTATGTTGCTATGGAGTTGCTAGGGTGTTTTTGGTGGAATTATTATATTGCAATAGAGTTGGTAGGGTGGTTTTGGTGGGATTATTATGTTGCTATGGAGTTGCTAGGGTGGTTTGGGGGTGTTAGTATGTTGCTATGCAGCTGCTATGGTGGTTTTGGGGGTTTGATGTTGGTTTGCAGTTGCCATCTGTTGTGTTCTTGTATTATTGATTCACCAGAAGAGGGCGCTATGGGTTACTATGTTGGTACCTATAAAAGGTGTAGAAGAACAATTGAATGTGTGCAACCATGTGGCATGCTGGCATTGTTTGCTGTTGACCCTTGACACTAATAAATCTTGAATGTAATGTAACTTCTACAATCTGACTCTTCATGCTAACCTGGGGCCTGTACCATGATGGTAGATGAACAAATTCAGAGTTACAGGATTGGTTTTGAGTTGACAAATCCAAACCACTCCAATCCGCCTTTGTTGGTACCATGATGCCAATCATCAACTTTCTTTGTCAACTCAAGCTTTGATCTCGAGTTTGTGGAGCAAGTGCACATGAATGTGTGACATCACAGGTGAACAGCCAATTACGAGCCTTGGTTAAAGGTAAAAGGTTTTACTAAAGGTTAAGAGATTGAATAATATGATGAATTTAAATGCATTTACAATGAACAAAGTACTTGTTCATGAAAGAGGACAAATAAAATAAATTATCTTGCTTTATCAGTGCAGTCACAAGCGAAACTTGTTAAATTAGTTTATATAGTTGGAAATATACAGCGATAGAGACTCGAACATGTAAGGTCACATAGTTATTTTTAAAGTGTTATCTATTGATTCTACAGCTTATTTATATTATATATAATTTATATTATAGACGATCTATATTAACATTCATTTAAAATAAATGATTTATAATAACTGTTAAACTAAAATTGCTTCTGTGTAATGGATTCATAATAATATACAACATATAATTATATAAATCCTATAAAATAACTCTAAGTAATTATCATTAAAGCCAGACAATTTTCTTTTAGTACTAGTGACCTTTAATTTGGAGCAAGAGAAACTGGGGGAGTGACTTTTTTGTGTCAGAGATGTGTCACTTTGCTCACATCTCATTGGTCCAATTTCAGTTGAAATCTCTAACTCAGAACATAACTTGCCCCAGAGCAGGTTAGCCGTGGAGTGTAAGTTACTATGGCAATGAACGCAGCTAAAAGCCAAACCACATTCATGGTTCCTAAAACCCAGGATTGTAGCAAACTAAACTGAAACTTACCTGGCTAGCCAGCTAATCCAGCTTCATGGTACAGGCCCCTGGACTTGAAACACTACACCATGGTGTTGTGCGGTTAGAATGTTGATATGGAATTAGTACGGTGGTTTGGGGTGGTTAGTATGTTGCTATGGTGTTGCTAGGGTGGTTTGGGGTGGTTAGTATGTTGCTACGGTGTTGCCATGGTGGTGTTGTGACGTAGAATATTGCTATGGTTTTGCTATGGTGTTTTCTAGGGGTTAGTATTATTGCTATGCAGTTACTAGGGTGGCTTTGGGTTGGTAGAATTTTGCTATGGTGTTGCTAGGGTGGCTTTGCTGTATGGTGTTTGGTATACAATTGCTATGGTGTTGAGGGGTTAGGATGTTGGTATGGTGATACTAGGGTGGTTTTGGGGTGTTAGAATGTTGCTACAGTGTTGCTAAGGTGATTTGGAGGAGGGGAGGGGGTGGGGTTATAATGTTGCTATGGTGTTGCTAGGGTGGCTTTGGTGGGGAGGGGGGTTTTGGGGTGTTAGAATGTTGTTAGCGTGTTTGTATATTGCTTTGTGTTTGCTAAGATGTTCTGGGGAGTTTACTCTAGACTCTAGAATAGAGTGTTTTGTTTTATTTTGCCGTAAGTCTGATCACTTAAATTAACAGCACAAGACACAGTTTAAATCATTCATGCTTGTAGCTCAAACAGTACAGGACGAGTAACTTTAGTACTTGTCTTTGGAGTTTGTACCAATACCACTTTGTGTGAGCAACAATACAGCTGCGAATTACTAAATAGAGTTTATCAGTCATTTCACAGTGGCAGGATTCATGTGAAGAGATGTCATCACAATCAGGTTTTTGAAAGTTATAATAAAGCCATGCTTGATTTAACAAGAGTAACAGTCATGAAAGGGCTGTTATTTCTAGATTTGGCATCTCTAGCTGCTCCGCTGGTCTTATGACAACACTCCTGCCGAATTTCTATCGCCAGCAAATTAAATCTTCCATTGCTGGATGTGTTTGAACTGTCTCCTCTCCTCACACTCCTTTTAGTCTGACAACACCTCTCTCCCCTTTCATTTTCTGCAGCGTGTGATCAAATTGCTTTTGATGTGACATCATTCTTTCCCAGTGTTATTTACCAGAGTGTCAGTCGGGGTCTCGGCAGACATCCTCACAATGCTCTTAGCGCAGAGACTCCGCGAAAATGTTTTCCCGATTGATGTCGTGTGTCTTTTATTGTGGTCACACATGGGAGAGACTCCCATTCAGAAATCCCCCCATGATGGATTGGTCTCAGACTAGAGTCGATGCTTTTGATTCTACAGCTGTTTGCCAATCAGAAGGGAATGATGGAACCACTGCAAAGAGAATCTACAATCTTTATTTATCTCCACACAAGCGTGTGGAATTTGTGGAAATGTTGACACAGAACAACACTATGATCTTACTACTGGGACAGTCCTTCTGGAGTTACCTGGTGCCTTCCTCAAGGGTGTAAATGTGATCAAGCTCCTAGTCTTAACCTCTACATCTGGCAGTTGCTTTTGCCCAAATATGTTTACATTGCATTCTGCTTTACTAAGTGTAGCCAATGATAGTAGTTTTTTTTCACAAATTGGTGGAATGAGGGGGCGTGTTGTTGGTTAACGTGGCCTGTCTGGCCTATAAAGGCAGTGGTGGGTGTTTTAGGAGTACACATCTAACTATCACGAGTGACGTCATCGGATTTCCGGCGTGGCACGGGAGTGTGTAAACTGCGAGTTGTTTGTCGTGGTTGTATTTTAGAACACTTGTATTTATTGGGGTTTTATGGGCTTGTTTCTTCTTAGTGTGGACTGAGGAACCCTGCATCACACTGATGCAAAGTGTGTTGTATGGAATTGGGTTTACGATGTGGAGTTTCCTGGGTACCGTGAGCTATATAAACCGGTGAGATGTTTTTAAATTATGGCTTTGTTATGCTATTAAGCAATTAGATTTGCCATTGATTTTTTTTTTGTTTTGTTTTGTTTTTTAGCTAAAAACCTAAGGGGAGGACAAGGCATTGAGAGACGTTGCACTGGGTTTCTCGTCGGGGCACTGTTGGCTGCATGCTCGTACACGGACACTGGCGTTGCTGTTTCCCGTGCAGCAGTAGGGTGCAGACCGCCTCATCCAATGGCATGGTGCCTATTAATTGCCTGACCGGCAGATTTTGAGTATGTGAACTTGAACTAGTGTGCTGCAGAGCTGTTCATCTTTTGAGGCTACCAGCGCGTTTATTAGTGTTAGCTGAATATCAGCTGAACGGAAGCTTGGCGTGCCGTTGTTTACATTTATTGCTGCATATCTCTTCATTCTGACGTCTTGGAGGACCAACAAACAGTCGCCACCGGGTTTTGTGTTTTGTTTTCTATTTTAAGGTCTAAGGATGCAACAGTTGCTTTGGTCTACATATTTTTGTGAGCATTGCAGATTTGTTTTCCGTTTCAGCTGAAATTATTTTGTTGTGAATTTGTTCTTATTTGAACTTGTGTTTTTGTTTCTTTTATTGTTGAGTTAAGATTTTGGTGAATTCATGGCTATTTGCAATTTTATGGGTTTTTCTTTTTGATTCAATTGTCATTCATTTTATAAGAAGGTGTGTGTGTGTGTGTAGGATTTAGTGTGACTTCATTGTGGTTTTGCTTTCTCTCCAGGAGTTGGGGTATCAGTGATCGTGTGAGGGGCAAGCCCCTTTCTCTGTTTGGGTTACTAGCATAGCCAGAAATGTTTAAGTGGGTGGGCCTACATAAAACTGGGTGGGCCAAGTGTGTAGCTTATGAAAACTGCATGTCAAATTGCTAACAAAAAATACAGCACCAAGGTTCATTACACAGTACTTCTAAAGCAAGCATTAACATTAGTAATTTGTTATGTTAATGTTAATTTCAAAATGTACTAATAGGACATTATTAAAATTAAAAGTTGTATCAAGTTAACAAGTTGTAAGTTGTTAACGTTTGCCTGAGCTAAGGTTAACAAAGATGAATAAACACAGTAACAAATGTATTGCTAATCTTAGTTAATGCATTAACTAACATTAACAAAAGGAAGTTTATTGTAAAGCATTACCTCAGTCTGAAACAAGAGGGCTTCGCAGATGATTTCATAATCAAGCGTCTCTGTCAGTTCACGCACATCGAGGACCGCAGAAATGTGCGCAGATGCAAATTATGCAGTTTGTTGTGGCGACCAGGATCTAGCACAATGTTTATGTGTTTCTTTCCACAAAGGACACATCTGTTTAGCGGATCAAACACTGTACCTATTCATAGGCGTAAATCCCGGGGGGGACAGGGGGGACAGGGGGGACAGGACCCCCCCTATCTGAGGCTTGTCCCCCCTAAAAATATCATTACAAGCGACTCTGTGTATTGAAAATAATATAATGGACATATACTTAAAATAATTGTGTGATTAGTAAAACAAAATAAACGAAAAAAAACGTTTTAAATTCAGAAATGTTTTGATTTCCCCCTCCCTTGCCTCATAGTGGTTTGGTCCACTGTCTGCTTTCCTTCTTTACCGATACACGCACACGAGTCCGGTGAGAGAGAGCAAGTAAGTTATATGTAAGTAGGCTGTCAAGGCTATTTTATTCTCTTTAAACATCCGGTGAAATGGTTCTTTCTCTTTAATACAGATGATGCTGGATCATTAATAAATTAGTCATGACAATTTTATGATATCCTTGATGTTTTTTCTATGAGCAATTATAAGGTTAACAAGCTTAATACCGTAGCTTGTCACCCACTACAACTAACATGGCGACAAGCCTGTGTGTGAACTGATATTAGGCTAATATTGTAGTCCTATGTGTTGGGTTTTGTTCAATATGATGTTAAGTGGCAGATCAGTGGGTTTAATGCGGTTGAATTAATGCGAAAGAGAAGTAAGTTACTAGGTTTCAGACAAAACCTAAAATACTATAGATGACGCAAAATAATAATTATAATATGACCGCGTGGTGAACCGAACTCGTATTTAAACATGGTCCATGCTGTGTACGCATATCTATCCTTACAAGTACAATGTTGGCTGTATTATTTGTGTCCCCTTCAAAAATTGCTCTTCAGAAATTTTATGTGTATTGTCCCCCCCTACTGTTAGATGAAATTTACACCCCTGCCTATGATAATATGATGCTTCAAACATGCTTGGTTCAGAAGTTTCCGATCGATAAATCCAGCACCCTCAGGTGATCTGTCGGGTTTCATTTGTAGACGGTCCGGATTTATTGCTAAGACTTTTACTTTTTAAAGAATCGGCCTGATTTATGTTTGTTTCACTGGGCTATTTTCAAATTTAACTTCACAAACACGCGCATTTTACTATTATATCTGTCATAAACATAACATTGTGGGTGGGGACTAACAGAAACGGACGAATCATCATTTTGACAAGTGTGAAGAGGGAAAACTAAGAAACGCATTAATGCATTAACGACCTGTAATTGACCATGAAAACAAGCTTTTAATATTTTTAATAAATATATAACAGTGAAATAAGACGTTTATTATTATCATTTAATAAATTACATCCATTTGGAAAATTACCAACTTCTCTTTGGGAAAGTAGCCATGCTACTGGTTTGGGTGCTGGTTTATTCTCCGTGCAGTGTCCAACACTTGGGGTGCTGTGGTCTGCGTGTGCACATAAGGTTGCTGAGCGGGAGAAGGTGATTAGTCACCAGAAGAGATGGACGGCAGCGCGTAAGTGTTTTAATACTTGTTCTTAGTTCTGTTGTTTAAATTAATTATTTGCTGCTAGGAAAGAATAGTTCGTTTCCTACCTATTTCTATTTTGCTTTTTCGTTGTGGTTTATATTTTTGATTGCACTTACTGGTCATTATAATAACTGCCCCTTTAGCTTAAACTCATTTCCTGCACTTAAATTCGAAGTGTTAGTTTCGATTTGAGCCATTGCCCTGCGATTGGCTGGTGGTTGTTCTAATTAAAAGCAACCACAGCTTTTTTTTCACTCTAGACTGTGTATTTGTTTAGCGTTCAGCCGTCGTGTTCAGCCCTTGAAGACCAAGGAGTGTAAAGACCTGCGACTTTTTCCTGCGCGACTTTAACCGAGCAACGACACCGAGCTACACACTTAAGTATCTTTTTTTCCTTCCTCACACACTCTGCTTTCCTATCCTCTTTCCTTCTACCTCTATCATGTGTCTCCAAAACATTCCGGTTCTCTCTCAGCCACGCTCTAACATCACTCGCAGACGGCAAACGTAATAACCTACGCCCTATCTCTACATCTTCCACTACACCTCTGGATTCTCTGTGGGTCTCTGAATTGTCAGTCAGCCGTCAACAAAGCTGACTTCATTTCTGCCTTTTCTTTAAAATCCACTCTCAGTATCTTGGGCTTGACTGAGACCTGGATTCGTCCAGAAGACTCAGCAACCCCAGCTGCTCTCTCTACTAATTTCTCTTTCTCTCACACTTCGCGTCAAGTTGGTCGGGGTGGGGGTACTGGCCTGCTCGTTTCAAACAATTGGAAATACTCAACCTGCTCTACCCTATGCAATTACAACTCATTTGAATGTCATGCCATTACTGTATCAGCTCCGATAAAACTCCAGATTGTGGTAATCTACCGTCCCCCTGGACAAATTCTAGCCACCTTCCTAGAGGAGCTGGACGGGTTGTTGTCCTCTTTTGTGGAGGATGGCACTCCACTCTTAGTCTTTGGTGATTTCAACATTCACCTAAACAAGCCTTATGCTACAGACTTCCACTCACTCCTAGCTTCATTTGATCGCCTTACCACTACTAGCACGCACAAATCAGGCAACCAACTTGATTTAATTTACACACACAATTGTACTGCAGATAACATTCTGGTACAACCGCTACATATCTCGGACCATTTATTCATTACATTTACACTACATTTTGCTACCCGTGTGCCACCAACCCCCCTACCGGTTACTTTTAGACGAAACCTACGCTCCCTTTCTCCTTCCCATCTTTCCTCTGTAGTATCCTCCTCTCTTCCCTCATCTACCCATTTCTCATCTCTGGATGTAAACGCAGCTACTGAAACTTTATGCTCTACCTTAACTTCTTCTCTAGACGACATTTGCCCTCTCTCCTCTAGGTCAGCACGGGCTGCCCCTTCTAACCCCTGGTTATCTGATGTTCTTCGTGAACATCGGACTAAACTCAGAGCGGCAGAGAGAAAATGGCGCAAATCAAACAACCCGTCGGACCTGAGTAGGTATCAGTCTCTGCTCTCATCTTTCTCTGCTGATGTCCACACTGCCAAATCCTCACATTTCCACAACAAGATCAACAGCGCTCCAGACATGCGTAATCTCTTCAGAACATTTAATTCTCTCCTCTGTCCCCCTCCACTACCTCCCACCACTTCTATTACAGCTGATGACTTTGCAACTTTTTTTACAGACAAAACACAGGACCCCCAACCAACCACATCCACTGCTAAAACTCCCATCTTCTCCTTCTGTCCCCTGACGGAGGCTGAAGTATCCAAACTTCTTCTCTCCAACCATCCTACAACATGTCCTCTTGACCCAATCCCCTCGCACCTTCTGCAAGCAATCTCTCCCATGCTCTTATCGGCACTCACACACATCATCAACACATCCCTCCTCACAGGCATCTTCCCCACTGCGTTCAAGCAGGCTCGGGTAACCCCACTGCTCAAAAAAACCTACATTAAACACTTCTCTTATAGAAAACTATAGACCTGTCTCTCTCCTTCCATTCATAGCGAAAACACTTGAACGTGTTGTCTTCAACCAGGTCTCATTGTTTCTTTCACAGAACAACAAACTGGACGCTAAACAGTCAGGTTTCAGGAGTGGCCATTCAACTGAGACTGCGCTTCTCTCAGTCACTGAAGCCCTGCGAATTGCAAAAGCCCATTCCAAATCATCAGTCCTCATTCTGCTGGATCTATCTGCCGCGTTTGACACTGTCAGTCATCAGATACTCCTCTCCACGCTCTCATCACTGGGCATCGCTGGAATTCCACTTCGCTGGTTTGAATCCTATCTCACTGGTAGGTCTTTCAGGGTGGCCTGGGGAAGGGAGGTATCCAAAGCACATACACTGGTCACTGGGGTTCCTCAGGGATCGGTTCTTGGACCCTCCTCTTCTCCACATACACTACATCACTGGGTCCCATCATACAGGCACATGGATTCTCCTACCACTGCTATGCTGATGACACACAGCTCTATCTCTCCTTTCAACCAGATGATCCAACGGTAGCTGCAAGGATCTCAGGTTGCCTGGCGGACATCTCAGCATAGATGAAAGAACATCACCTTCAGCTCAACCTGGCAAAGACTGAGCTTCTTGTCTTTCCCGCCGCTCCAACTCTACAGCATGACATCACGATCCAGTTAGGTTCATCAACAATTACCCCATCAACTTCGGTCAGAAATCTTGGTGTAATCTTTGATGACCAGCTGACCTTCAAAGACCACATTGCAAAGACTGCTCGATCTTGCAGGTTTGCACTACACAACATCAGAAAGATCAGGTCCTTTCTGACGGAGCATGCTGCACAACTTCTTGTCCAGGCCCTTGTCATTTCTAGGCTGGACTACTGCAATGCTCTTCTGGCTGGACTTCCATCAAACACAGTCAAACCTCTACAAATGATTCAGAATGCGGCGGCACGACTGGTCTTCAAGGAACCCAAAAGAGCCCATGTTACACCTCTCTTTATCTCATTGCATTGGCAACCAATCGCAGCTCGCATCAAGTTCAAGACACTGATGCTTGCTTATAGAACAACCACAGGCTCAGCACCGCCTACATGCACTCACTATTAAGAATCTACATCCCTCCAGAAGTCTGAGATCTGCTAGTGAGCGACGCCTCGTCGTACCATCACAAAGAGGCTCAAAATCACTCTCCAGAACATTCTCGGTCACCATTCCTGGCTGGTGGAATGATCTTCCCACCCATATTCGGAGTGCTGGATCCCTGTCAATCTTCAAGCAACAGCTGAAAACTCATCTCTTTCGACACTACTTGACTTCACCCTACACATAAAAAAAAAAAAAAAAACTCTTTCTCCTTATTTATTCCTTCCCTTGCTAGCTTGTACTTATTTAAACAATGCCTGAGACTTGGTGTTACAAGCACTTCGTTTGTCGGATTGCCTCTTCAAGATGAATCGCTTTATGTATTCCCCAAATTGTAAGTCGCTTTGGATAAAAGCGTCTGCAAAATGACTAAATGTAAATGTAAATGCTGAGCGAGTTTGTCTTTTTTCTAGGCTCCAGCCCTGGAGTGGAGGTAGACTTATGTGCATGTCATATATTGATTACTTTTCTGCATTCTGGACATGTTATTTATTGGTCTTCAATAAAGCTGTTTGTACTTTATTTGTCTCGCATCCTGACTCCGCCGAAACCGAACCTGTGAACCTTTTTGGAGAACCTTTCGTAGTCGGGTGGTTCTAGAGGTATAGTTCAAGTCCACCTCTGGGGGATGGTTATCTGTACAGGTAGCTCTTTCCCAGGTTCAAATCTTTAATTGCTCTTGTTAGGACTCCTTGAGAGTACTCACTAAGTGTGCCACATAAGCATGAGAATCATAAGGAAATTATCAATTCTGCTTCTGATTCTTGAATCAGAAATGAGATGCAATTCCTTTGCCAACCGATCAGATACTAATACTATTCTAACATTCCATTCATTAATTTATATTTTTTAATGATTGTACTATATAAAATGTATCTCTAAAAAGGATAGTTCACCCAAAAATTAAAATTCTGTCATCATTTAGTCACCCTCAAGTTGTTCCAAATCTGTATGAATTTATTTCTTCTCCTGAACATACAAGACAATATTTTGAATAATTTGGTAACCAAACAGTTGATGGTCATTGACTTCCATGGTCCACACTGATTAACAGTATGTCTCACAAGAATTATAAGCATACGATTCCTTTGAGTCATTCATTCATGTTGGACTGTAATGGTTATGGCTTAAAATATCTGCCTCTAAGAACCGAATCATTGGCTCCGGAATCAGTTTCAATCAGGCCTTCACTGATGGTGCTTTTGATTCACAAAAAAGGACATTAGAGTCATTTGTTTGGGAATCAGATTACTTGTTGCTCTGTTTGGTGTTCAGAAACAGAGCAAGGTGCTAGCAACACTGTATGACTTTGTTTTGCTTTGGTTTAGATTCACCAATAAGAACTTACGAGAGTCATTCGTTCAAGAATCGGGCTAATCTGTAAAATTTGCTTTACAAAATAGAACTGACTCATAATAGTCATTCACTCAGGAATTGGACCACACCAGTCATACAACATGGTTTGTGATGTGGAATATGCAGCGGTGCCATAGTTTAGAATTTATAGCCCTGTGTTTATCAGAAGAATTTGAGAACCATAAACAGAACCGAACATCATTCAGTTACAGTATTTTTTTTTAGTTCTTGGCTCTGAATCTGACCATACACTACTTGATCCAGGATCCATGATAAAGGTTGTAAAAAAAATATTGCCTTAACATAACATAGTTATATTCTGATCATTTACCTCAAATATTTATCAGTGTCTTTTATCATTTTTGAAGGATGATTTTGTAAAACACCATATCAGCCTTGATCATTTTAAGACACATTACATTACAAAAATTAAGGTTCCATAAGGGGGTTTTCCATGCCATAGAAGAAACATTTTGAGTTCTCAAAGTAAATAGTAGTAAACAATTTTTCTTAGAGTGAAGAACATTTTTAGAAAATTCTCTATAAGGAACCGTTCATGCAATGGAATGGTTGAACAGATATTAAAGGTTCTTCATGGAACCATCAGTGCCAATAAATAATCCTCATTTTTGGGACTGTAGGATAATTTTACTCCAAGAAAATGACCAACATGAATGCAAACTATGGCAGAGCTGCTAACAGAAGAAACGGCAGCATATTACAAACATTTACAGTCTCTTCACGGCCTGGCCGACTCACTTTGAGGTCACCCAGAGGAATAGACCTCACATCAGGGTGAGAATTGAAGAAAGCATCTGTGGATTTCACAGTAAGCTTCCCCTTGCCTTAACCTCGCTCTCAGCATCAGGGTCCAGTATGCGCTGAATCAATAGCTTTCTGGCCTGCCTATGGGCTTCCACGCATCTCGCTCTAAGCTCAGGGTTAATGACTTGTGACACGTTTAATTCCCAGAATGCCCCGCGTGTCGTGCTTTGACTCTGTTGATGGCTCTCCTGCACGAGGACGGGACCACCATCGGTGATGTGTGCTTTCTGCCTGCTGCTTTGGCTGACTGTTCAGACATTAGAAACGGGTCGAGCTCACTCTTTGTCTAGCCCTTGCATTCGTTCCGTCGCTTTGGGATTTCAAAGCGTACAGTAATTCAATTCCATCGCAGAGAGCTGCTGTCACACATTGCTTAAAGCGTGGGTGTCCGGGTCTACCATATGGATTTGTTTGCTTAAAATGTCAAACCACAAGTTTCCTCTGAGGGTATTCTAAACACAGGGCCATTTGTACAGTTTCCTGTTTCATATTGTTTCCTCGTTCTCATTAAGCACTTTTGTGTCGCTCCAATTAGTGACAGGATTCTCCCTCCAAATGCAAAGACCTTCATTTAAATCTGAACTGAGGGGAATCTGCTGATTGAGTTAATTACTGAAGGGGAAAAGGCTTACAGCATGTCAAACTCCATTACACGAGGTTAAAGAGCAGGTTATGAGCATACGACAACAATTATGTAGGTTAATTGATGTTATTGTTAATCTGGAAATAAGGCTATCACGATAATTTGACATGTTTATTAATAAAGCATATTTGTAAAGGCTAAATACATTATTGCTTATGTTCTAATTTGTCTGATTTACTATCATTTAATTTACTGTGATTCATTTTAAACTATGTACTATTTCTAACACATAGAAGGTAAAGAAAAAAAATAAAAATCTAATGTGATATCTTTAATATTTTAGTTTTCTTTTTCAAACAATGCGTTCTCAACAATGTATTAATCTGTGCTCAGAATTGCCAAGATACCAAAGTTTGCTATCAAAAGACAACTCGGTTTCATTTTCATTTTTTTTTTTTTAAATAAAACAGCATTTTATTTATTATTTTTTATTTATTTATTACATGTATTTTTTATTCAGGTGCATTTAATAATAATAATAATAATGGAAACCAGATATCTCAATATCTGTCTGTCTGTCTTTGTTTTTTGTCTAGTTAAACGTCAAAGTACCAAAAAGTTTGCTATCAGAAGAGATCTAAATATTATATTTCAAATTTCTAAAATGAGTGACATCCACATTAATTTTATAATTCTTTCAAAATGGTAACAATATTTTGTATTAAATTGTATTATATATTTTTTTAATTAAGTTTAGATTGTATTAAATATTTATAAACACTAATAATACAAATAATAATACATATTATTATTATTATTATCATCATCATTATCAAAACATTATTTTCAACTTTTTTATCACATTTTATTAAATATTTCATTGTTGTGATTACTATTATTAATTTGTTATTATTGTTTTAATAATTTAATTTCTGAAGTTTCAGAAGAAACATCTGAGACAGAGTTGATGAATGAGACAACTAAATGAAACAACTGAGAGCTCCATAGAATCTCCTGAGCTGTGAAAAAGCAACCTCTGATTAACATTTCTTGTTTTCTCATGAGAACCCAAATCAAATTTCACATTTGACGTGCGTGCTATGAATTACATCTCCACAAACCGTTTTTGTGAGGAATGCAGCGTGATGGTAGGATGGGTGATATGTTGACTCCAGCACAATGACATTTGAAGGAAATGGCCCGGGCTTTGGGCAGAAAATAAACATGAGGTGAAAAAGCATGCTTGACAGATTTCTTGTTAGAATAGCAACTTGATCTGACAGTTCAATCAAAATGCTCAGCAATAGTTCATGAGAATAAGCAGTATCTCTCACTGTATCCCACGCCTGTATCATGGCCAGACACCTGCAGTGCGGAGGAAAATGAGTCTACCACCGCTAAAGGAAATAAGACGAGCGGGATTTCACTGTCTGAATATTTGAAGATATGCTTCTGCTACGGCAGATACAGCGTGGCTACTTATCAGCATCTTGCATGGACTGGGATGCGTTTAGTTTGGAGACGTTTGCAAGTCTGTACAAAAAAAAAAATAATTAAATTAAAATTAAATACTGTGCAGTTAAATGTTAAATGCATGCAGAAGTTAGCAAACCAATGATAAAGCAGATTTCTGGAAATGAATGTTTAAAGTCATTTTGCAGTCTTTGAAAGGTGGTGAGTGTGTTATGTGTGTCTGTGTGTGCGTGTTTGTGAGTCTGTGTTTCGTGTTTTGCCTTCAGGCATTGTATTCATGGCTCTCAAATGCATGCTGAGTTCAGTGGCAGCCAGTTCTACCAGCCAAATGCCCACTAGAATATCAAAAATAAAGCGGCCAAAAAAAAAAAAAAAAGTCTTGCTGATGGTTTGGCACTGTGAACAATAGCACCTGTAAACTACGGCCCACCTTCACTTCAGCATAAACCCTCTTGTAGCAGTCACACCTTCAGACGACTTGACCACCTTCTGTTCATTCACGGATGTACACTGCCTGCAGAAATAGAATTCAAAGATCAAAACAGATTGTCTGGCTTTACATTATATGTACTGTGGCCTTATTGACTGCTCACCATTTCTTTTATTTTTTTACAAGTTTTCCTTTTTCTTTTTTAAGAATCATATTTGCCCCTACAATAGTTTAAATGGACCTGCATCTATCTATCTATCTATCTATCTATCTATCTATCTATCTATCTATCTATCTATCTATCTATCTATCTATGACAGCATGTCTATTATTATGCATATTTGTCGAACTTTAGTTTTCCGGGATTCATACCGGAGTGCTTCACCTTTCAAGTACAACACTGTATCACCTGAGCTACTGAGCAAATCTACCAAGAGAAAAAAAAAACATATGTAACCTATGAAGCTGTATATGTAACGATACAAATTCAAAAGTGTCCGTTTCAAATCTCGCAGCGTGTAAAGATTGTTTTTTAGCCATAACATTATATTGTTCAAGGAACTGTCCGAAAATTAAGCTTTTTTAATCGAAACTCTGTCCTGCAAATCATATTTTATGTGAAAAGGAAAAAAAAAAAAAAAAAGTTGTCAGAGTTTTACTGCCTCTAGTGTTCATTTCAATGGGAGACTGCAGTGAATCATATGTATATGTTTTTTGGAGTTTTACAGCAGTATAGAGGCACATTTTTCCAGTATGCCTGGCTAGATTTGTGTTGTTTGTGCAGTCTGTCAGTAATAATTACCATTATTGCCTTCAGTTTTTGCTTATTGTTTTGCAGTGTCTTTTTCATATTAACCCAACCCTAAACGGCATACGCAAGAACAAAACAAACTGTTGTTGGTGTAGCCTGATGTCGTAGTCTGATGGTCTGTTGCTGTAAAAGTGGGTTGATCTTGTCACGCTGCAAAGTAAACTAGATTTGCCAATAGTAAAAAGTCTGTGACCATCTGCGAGCTGACTGTCCTGGAAGGGAAAGGGGAAGGTTTGGGGAATATTCTGCTGGAAGCATCAGCAATTATCACATGATAAAAGGAGCAGGTGATGTCTACTTCAACAGTATTGATCTTCAGGGAGAAGGAGGCATGTTACTCTTAAGTGCCTCTAATGCACAACCGTGTTCTCAAATAGTCCTGAGAGACGAGTTAGCTGAAAATGCCTGTCATGCTTGTCAGCGGAAACTGCTGACCACTGTCATATTTCTACACTGCACCAGTGTCATTTTGCAGCGCTGACATAAGCTCTGTTTTAAAACCAACTGAACTGCCTTGCTGTTTGCTGTCGAAACAAGCAGCTACCTTTTAAGGGAGCAAATGGAACTTAAATGTAGATTTGGAACACCCTACAAACTGTCAATTGTGGTACCCATGTAAACCACTTGACTCACATTTGATTAGAATACTTAATCTAATATAAAAAATATGTATATAATAACATATAAAATACAGATATTAACTTATAATTCTGACTCTTTTCTTGCAGTTTTTTCTTAGAATTGTGAGAAGTCAGAATTTTGAGATAAAAAGTTGCAGTTATATTTTTTATTTAATTTTTTTTACTTTATTATTATTATTATTACCGGTATTATTATTATTATTATTATTATTGTTGTTGTTGTTATCCTATGGCAGAAACAAGCTTCCACAGACATATTAGTCTGTATTTAACATTTATTTTGAGTAATCTGTTATTTTGGATGTTCTTTCTTTCTTTCAGAGTTTGCTGCAATGCATACTGGCCATAACTTCTGCAAGAAGAATTGTGTTAATGGGGTAAAATGGGGTATTTTATAAGGTAGCATTGTTTATGCTTGCTGTCTGGAGCAGCTTTCTGTGTCAGGAGCACTTTACAATGCTGGCAGCTCAGAGGTGGTTTAACCACATATGATTAATATTAATACCAGCAACACATCAAGCAACTGCTTTAGGACATTATCACATCCTCTGATAACACACCTTGAACTCTGTTTTTGAACAGGAGCAATGGATGTCCTGAAGCGATAAGTGTGTTTTCACAGGTCTGATAACCTTTCAGCCCACTGGAATCATAATGCAGCGGCAAAAGTGACAATTAGTGACTGATTGATCCTATCAAGTAACTGAGTTTTCCCATGATACGTATTTTAAAGAAACAGTTCACACTTATGTTCTTGCCCTCATGTCATTCCAAACCTGAACACAAAAGACCACCAAACAAGTAACATTCGACATCGTGTTATTTTAATATCACTGTTAATATTTTATTTTTATGCATTTCTATTTGTAAGTGTTCATAATTGCATCTATATTTATATTTATAAATATACACTATTATATATATATATATATATATATATATATATATAATTTTTTAATTATTTTTTTTTTTTTTGTGCATCTCTCACCACTTAAGGCTGCATTTATGTGATCAAAAAATGCTGAACTATTATCACAATTTTACATTTTGATATATTTGAAAATTGAATTATTTTAAAAGAACATATGTCCAACCTAAAAAACAAACAAACAAACAAAAAAAAAAACATTAAAGATAATTAAAAGAGCAGCATTCATTTCATTAAATTAAATTTATTTAACTTTTTTGTTCTGATCAATCAAAAATATAAATTTCTTTAGTTTTATTTTATTTTTGTATTATTATTATTTCTGTTTTTTTGTTTTGTTTTTTCCCAGAATCTTATTGACTCCAGACTTTTGAATGGCAGTTTACAGGTACATATATGTCTGCTTGGATTTTCACTTCACGTTTTATTTGAAGTGAAAGTGAGCGTGAATAATGAATAAAGTCTTCAGCAGATTTTTCAACGGTTATTTCTAGTTTTATGTCTGACATAACATTTCCAGACATTATGCAATATTTAATCTTTTTTTCTGCAGAATAAAGCCAGTCAGATGGGTTTGGAACAAAATAAGGGCGACTACATAATGAATGAATTATACAGTGAACTGTTTCTTTTTTTAAAAATGTGTTCAGTTGAACAGAGACTAAATGAATAGACTCACAAAAGACTAAATTGCTACAGAATTACAGAACGTTCCCTTTAAGCTAATGACTTGCCATTATTTCTAAAGTAAAATTCTGAATCAGCCTTCCATAGCAGTTTACTGATGATCAGCAGGGAATAAACGCCAAGATGTCTGACATTTCAGGCCCAGAGTCCAAAATCATCTCTCTAATTTACACCCGCAGCAGTGCCAGGTCTGGCAGGACCGAATTATTGGCCCAGCAGGTGCAAACTGGCATATCTGATCAAGCGTGGACAGATATACGGCATGACACAATACATGCTTTATCCAGTGTGAGATTCAAGTCCAGCCTTCAAGTCTGCAGCATGAAATGTGTTTTGTGAATTGCAGCATGCCTTAACTTTGTTTGCATTTGCTCGGTTCATACTTCGCTGAGCATTCATTTTGCATTCATGATTGTAAAGGACTGGAAAATGCAACAATCCAGTGGAACATTTTCTTGCACGAGATATCAGTTTTTGACAGAAGCCGGGCAAACGAAAACTGATGTCTGAGGGTTTGCGGGACGTGCCGGCAGAGAAACGTGACACATTTGCCCGTTTGGTGGAGGTTGTTGTTATGAAGCCCTTATGACAGCGGGGCCGTCTAATGATGAATGACCTGTTTAGACAGGGACGTTTTACAGGCTGGAATCATCTCCATGATTGAGTAATGATCAATGGTCATCCACTTTGTAAACGATCAATCATTGTCCGAGTGCCGCTTGATGGGAAACTCTCTTGGAGATGGCATTTGTGCAATAGCACGGGGAACCTGAAATCAATATCCACTTTCAGGAGGCACACTGTGTCGTGAGTTATTTGATAACTTTCCAATTAAACACGTTTTTGTAGAGTGTGTAAGTGATTAACTGGTAAACTCTTCTCTATTTCATGTGTTTATGGGAAAATCCATCGAGTATATTCTTGCTCACGTTACACTGAATCCAGCATTGCAGGGGAAGCACAAAAGAAGCGTTCATTAGGATAAATGATGGTGTTGAGTTGGAAATTGAATGTTGTGGAGTAACTGTAGCCTACAATACAGTAATAAGATGATGTCTACCTGTCAAATATTTGGACACAAAGATCCTTCATTTTTACCATTTGTTATATTATTAGTAGATATGCTAACCAAAGTCTTGACTATTAAATAGTTCCTATTGGAAACCATTGTGTGGGGCTTTTTTTTTTGCATGATGTGATGATACAATGTGTGACAACTAGCCCCAGTTTCTCCTATATATACAAAAAATGCATGTCCAATGATAAGAAAAAAATATAAAAGTCTTTCTTCAAACCACATTTTTATACATACAAACTACATTATACATACCTAAGCAATTTATGGTCTCGTTTTAAGGAAAACTACTGGAATAATAACCGCAAGAGGTCAGCCAAGGATCTGAGCAATGCTGGCCATTATGATTTCAACACACCAGTACCTTTTAAATAAAGAGCTACAGGACCTTTGGCCATTAGCTATTAAAACATTTTGTCATTTGTTGTTTGTTCCACGTCCTTGAAACAGCAAAGTATAGTCTGTATTTTTTTTTTTTTAAAGTAAATTAATAAATAAATGAAACTAAATAAATAGCTTTCTGCAGCTGCACTGTATTTCTAAAACAACTAACAATGTCAAATGATGGAAATATAATTGCAATTAAGTCCGGATTTAACCACATGTTAGAACAATTAAGAAACAAATGAGCACCGTATGTGTTTGCAAATACAATGAGCACTTTAATTTTATATTGATGCAGTTAATAGTCTTTAACACACCATTATATGAACTGAAAATACCTCTCGCTATCAAAACCAACAGTACAGTGAGCATCACTATATGCAAAATAAGTGTATGGAAACTTAAATTACTTCATTATTTCTTATTTACATCCACTGTGCATGTTTATTCGGTTTGAGAAACAAAGTCTGTATTTGTTGTTTAACTACATTTAGAAAAAAAAAAATTGCAATTTAATGTAATAATTTAATTTAATTTTAAGAAATTAATGATTTTATTCAGCAAAAACATGAAATTGCTCAAAAGTGACAGTAAAGTTTCTTTATGTTTATCAAACAATCAATGTTGATAATTTTTTGAGCAGCAAATCAGTATATTAGAACGATTTCTGAAGGATCATGTGACACTGAAGACTGGAGTAATGATGCTGAAAATTCAGCTTTGCATCACAGAAATAAATTATATTTGAAAATATTTTCAAATATAAATCTGTTATTTTAGATTGTAAAAACATTTCGCAATATTACTGTTTTATCAAATAAAGTCAGTCTTGATGATCATAAGAAACTTCTTTTAAAACATGAAACATCTGCAATACTTTATTTTAAGGTGTCCTTGTTACACGTTACATGTACTTTGCAAGTAACTCTAAGTCAAACCCTAATCATAGTTAATTAATATAAATGTATAATTACACTGTAACAAGGACACCTTAAAATAAAGTGTAAACAAAAAAATCACCAAACTTTTGAACAGTGGTGTGCTGCTGTATACATATGAAAGTTACTCCCTGACGCCCAAACATTGCATAGAAGTCAGTCAGTTGCTGTCTTTGTGTAAATATGTGTCAGATGTCTTCATGGCTGTTCTGTGAGGTTTCATGAGATCAGCCTTCCTAGCGTTTAAACCCAGGGCCTTTGGGTTATTAGCCTTGATCTTTAGCCGCTAAGCTCCCGCTAACATTATGCAGTCTGAAGTACAAACAGCTGCAATTCTCGGCCTAAACACGCTTCTACAATGACCTCCCAGCCATATCCGCCACATGTGGTAAAGCCCTGCTGTAAGATCTGTGCTCCAAAGCTCTTTCCTGGAGAGATCACAGGAAAAAAAGCGCTCGCTGTGGAACGTGCCGGGATCCTTAAAAGCAAACTGTAATCCGAATGCTCCCCGCACGCAGTGCAGGGATGTCAAACATCAAGGAAGATCTCTATTATTTTAAAGGGAACGCCATAAGCAGCTGAAGGAATCAGCTGAGGGTTTGTCTCCATGGATCATCCAGGTGTTCACCACCATCTGCTCTCAAGATGAGTTTGTTTGAGGATTGTCTTCCCTCCTGAACGAATATGCGAATAGGAATCAAAGAGGATGAATGATTGTTGTAAAAAACATGTCATTTATAAACATTTAACATTTTGAATAAATCAGTTGTTTGTGCATTCAAATAAGAATGTATATTAAATTACAATAACCAAATGTTTCTAATTGAATGCAAAGCATGTTTAATACTCATGTGATACTTTTTAGACATATCACTTGTCATTTGTGACCCTTATACTGGGGAGACCGGGGCTAGTTCTCACACTTTTTCCTCCAATTAATATTTTTTAGTGTGTATGTATTTATTTATGTACTGTATGTGTGTATGTATGTACCTGTATGTATGCATGTATTAAAATCTTAATTTTATTTTTATTAAATCCCCCAAGTAAATATTTTTACAGACGACAGGATAGATCCCAGATTAGGTGTGAAATCAAATAAAATAAAATAAGCTTTGTTTGTTTGTTTGTTGTCTTTTCAAGAAGTATCTCTCATGGTTTGTCCTTTTTTTTTTTCTTTGTCTGTACAGTTTGATCTTGACATAGTTTGACACACTGTTTCTATAAACAAATATATATATATTTGTAGAAATATCAGCATTGAATAAGCACATTTTAGTTTCACAACCTTGATAGTTATGCTTGCAATATATTATTTCAGCTTGGGAATGCGATTTATTAACACTTACAAAAGTCATTTTTCTCATATAATGTTCAAAATCATATAGACATTTTCTTTATCACCTCATCAAACTGGAAACACATACATTTCTTCCAGCAGCAGAGGGAGAGGCAACATTTATTTGCACCGGTGCACATTATCATTTCCCTCAAATTATTTTCTGTTTGAAACAGCAACTTTGAAATATCACGATTCACTTTTGGCCTTCCTTTCCTGAGAGAGTCTGTGTATTAATACAAAACACGTCCAAATACAAAATACGAGTCAAAGAGGAGGTCAAACTCGCTGTTTACGACTGCATCTATAGGATGTTGTGAATGAAAAGAAATCTGTTTAGCAGAAAAATCCAGCAAACATCAGGCCAAACATCATATGCTTTATAAGAAAATTGTGTCTGTGTGTGTGATTGTTGGGCTCCTAAAAGTAACAAGGGGATTTTTTTTCTCTCAATATTTTACAAAATGCATGGCTAGCACTGATGATCCTGGTGCTTTGTATTTAATCGTTTGTAAAGTTATCATTGCTTTGTAAACAGATTAAGGTATAATTTGGGTAAATTTATGTCTTTTATACATTGGATTACTCAATCACAAATCCTCAGAGAGCTCAGCTTTGTGTCCATTAGTGACAATACTGCAGGTAGAAAATGTTTACTCAACTAAGAAGCTTAATATTATCATTAAAACATCATTTAAACATAAAACCACAGCATGGCAGCAGGCGTTCCTGTGTCATTAGTGTCAATGGTAATTGGCTTGGCAAGTATGGAAAAATATTGTCTTGATGTTAAGAGCAGTTTGCATGTGAATAATAAGCAATTTCATGCTGTTGATGAGAGCAATTAATTAGTTAAGTGGAAAGAAAATGTATTTGTGGAAAGATATTTTCATAGAATTTAATTCTGTAGTTTATCCAAAAAAAAAGAAGCTTTTTGCTGTTTAGTAAATGTCATCGGTGCAGCATCACCAGTTTTAAGAGATAATTGATTTGCTAACAAAAACACAGTAAATCTTCATCCTTCAATCATCATGGATTTTTCTCCTGTAGTTACAGCAAATATTACGACAGTTATTTTTATATCGATCAATGTATTATTTTAACAAACAATTACTTTTTCAGACAAAAATAAAAATTTGCTCAGAATTTACTCACAGTCAGGCTTTGTTTGTTTCTTCATCAGAACAAATTTGGAGAAATGTAGCATTACAGCACTTTCTCACCAATGGATCCTCTGCAGTGAATGGGTGCCGTCAGAATGAGATTCCAAATAGCTGATAAAAACATCATAATAATCCACAGGATTCCCGTCCATCAGTTAACATCTTGTGAAGTGAAAAACTGCATGTTTGTAAGGTAAAAATAAATCATTAATGCATTTTAAATGCTTCCATCTAAAATATGAGTCCTCTATCCGTAATATTTATTCTTCCAGTGAAAAAGTTGTCTTGTCTGAATCAGGAGAGAAACATGCCCAGGTTATGCACAGTTTACAAGTGACAACAATCCAAAATAATTCTAAGCAAATATGTAGGTACATTTTGATGGATAACAGGGGATGGACTTTTTTGTTGTTGTTGTTTTTTGTTGTTGTTGTTTTTTACTGATTATTGATTATGGACTCATCATTTTACCAGAAGTGACATTTTAATGGTAGATTTGTTTCTTACAAACATGCTTTTCTCTTCACAAGATGTTAATTGCTGGTCCGGAGTGCATGGTGTTGATTACTTGTGGATTATTGTGATGTTTTTATCAGCTGTTTGGACTCACATTCTGACGGCACCCATTCACTGCAGAGGATCCATTGGTGAGCAAGTGATGCGATGTGAAATTTATCCAATAGTAATCATTTTTTGCAGTTTTATAGGGCTTGTCTCGCACATGTTTTAGTGATTTTTTCTTCTTTTTTTCTGTATACCACTTATAAAGGGGAAAAACACACCAAATGAGGAAATCTGCTGAACTTTCAGTCTCAGTTCGCTCCATAAGTAAACCCAACCAAAGCACTCCAGACTCCTCTGTGGTTTTCTGTTGTTTCAGAACACCGTGTGATCTTTCTTCACCTTTTGTGGTTCTACTCGCCCTCAGATAGGAACAGCAATAAAAGCTTCCCTCAGTCCAGAAGAGCTGCAGACTGACCGACCGACTGACTGGCTAACCTGTGCAGGTAAATCAAAGTGCACCTTCTTCTCTCAGCGTCTCCCCTCTAACGCTGCAAATCAATTGGATTTTAATCGATATGGACTGATGGTTTTTGAAAAACGTATTTGAGAAGCAACAAGAAAGGTCTTTTTCCGGAGAATTGTGGCGGCGCCAGAGTCAAAAGAGACTTGTTTCTCCAGACATGAAAGGTTCCTGAGATCAAGCACCTTGAAAATGAAAAGCACTCTGTCTTGTAGATTCGGGTCTGACAGGAAGCAGGTGTCTCAATTTAAACAGAAGCAAGGACTTCACTTAAGGTGACATGATAAATAAATCCATATGTGCTTGGAATGAAATGGACAGTTAGACACCAGATTCGTTTTGAGACGGGCCACTTACCCTTATAGTGTAAGTTATTGTTTTGCAATTATTATTGTTAGAGTAGAGAGTTTACAGATGCTTTTATCTGAAGTGACTTATAGTGCACTTACATTTGAATGTACATTTATTTATTTGGCAGACACTTTTATCCCTAGCGACTTGCAGTGCATTCAAAGTACGCTTTACAAGCATGTGTGCTTCATGGGAATCAAATCCATGACCTTACTGTGTTTCTAGTACCTTCAAAGGTTAATTCAAAGGTTTGAACAGCATTCCAGAATGCCACAAAATGATTGGTGGTTTATTCATTAATCTATTGTACCTCATATGTGTTTGCTACAGTCTCCTGTCAGCTTGTCCCTGAACTGCTTGTATTCACTGCAGTGACCATTCTTTGCTGCTTCTATTCAATTGGATGGCAAAAACAACAACAACAACAACAAAAACACCTGGATTTTTGCTTAGTTTGAAGTGTAAAATATTTAAAATAGGCAAATCTAAAGTCTTTTGGATATTTCTCTTTATTATTCCACTTAGAATTGAATGGGTAACTATGGTAACCATAATTTTCTTTTCCCCCATTGGTAGACTGATTCTTCTGAAAGCAGTCAAGGTTTAGCTGGTTACCATAACCCGGTTAATCACTGCTGGTCAATGGTTACCAAGATCTGGGTGCCAAAAAAACGCCAAAAAAAAAAAAGTTTTTCCAATGATGCAATACAAAATAATAATTACTATAAAATATATGATATTTAATCTTGTTATATAATTTTGCAAGATTCTAAATTAAATATAAGTCTATATTGTTGTTGTCATTGTTGTTCTTATTTATCATAATTAAATAAATGTTATGTAATATAATAATTCTATAATCAATAGTCATTTTTAAACATATTGTAGTAGTTGTTTTATTAAATATCATTATCATTTATTTTTCTCTCTCTTCATTGACTGCCAATCCTTTTGACATATATTTTGAGTTGACTTTTTTTTTTTTTTCTTCCTGTCTATTGCTTTTCACGTCACAGTTCTATGCACCTATTTCTGAAAAGTCTAAACTGGCAGCTGGCAGTTCACAAAGGAAACAGTTATTGTTTCCTTATTATGTTCTAGACTGCCACAGATACCCAATGGCTGTAGCAAATGTCTGTTTTTGTCATTTTCTAAAGGAGTAAGTGCAAACGACAGGCTCACATCTCCATGACTGGTAGTGTGAAAGCCAGAGAGGGAGAGAGGGAGGAATTGAAAGATGGGGGAGTTTGGAGGCAGACAGACGGAAAAGCAAACCTTCCAGCATATGCTGCTGAGGAAAATGAACTGGGGAGAGACCGGGCCGGCTCGACAGCTCCTGAGAGAGTTTAATCAAGGCAAAGTCATCTTGATTAAATTAGATGTGCTCTAAAACACTCTCTCTCTCTCTGTGTGTGTGTGTGTGCACGTGTGTGCGTGTGGCGTGAACTGCTAGAACTCATTTCACCAAACTTGTGAGAGACGTTTGTCTTTGAGCTGAGCATTTGTTTGCGCCGTGAGCGAGAAATGTGGTCACGTCAATCTTTCTGAGAGAACTTTGTGTTTCCTCAGTAATTAACCTTCCATCTCCTACAACACTTGAAATATCTCTGGATGAAACAGCATCTATGGATGAAACAGATGCTCAGAAACCATGCACATGTTTTTTTTTTTTTCATTTATTCGTACACTAATAAAAAGTATGAAACATACATGATGTCTTTTAAATAAGTCTCTCATGTTCATCAAGACTGCATTTTTTTTTATCAAAAATACAGTAAAAACAGCAATATAGAGCAATATAAAAATATTCAAAATAGAAGTCTTTTGTAATAGTATATACTACCGCTCAAACATTTGAGGCCAGTAAAAACATGTTATTTTACAAAATAATTATATTTTGAATAAATGCTATTATTTTTAAACTTTTACTCAATCAAAGTATCTTGACAAAAGTATCACAGGATTAATAAAAGAAAACAAAATAATTAGCATTTTATAATGATTTCTGATGGATCATGTGACAGAAGAGTAATGATGCTGAAAATTCAGATTTGCATTACAGAATTAATTTATTTTAAAGCATATTAAAATGAATAATAAAATAATAAATGGCAATAATATTTCACAATTTTACTGTTTTGTTTTAATTTTGATCAAATAAACGTAGGGTTGATGAGCAAAAGAGACATCTTTAAGAAAACATATAAATATTACTGATCTTAAACTTTTAAAAAGTAGTGTATATGTTTTTTTTTTTTTTTAAACTTCAAACTAACTTTTTCAATTGTCTGACATATATGATACCTATCTTTCTTTCTTTCTTTTATTTCTGAAGAAAAAATGTATCGCATTTTCCAAAAAGGATAACTGTTTTCAACACTGATAGTGATAAATATTTGTTGAGCAACAAATCGGCATATTAGAATTATTTCTGAAGTATCATGTGACACTGAAGACTGGAGTAAGGATGTAATGATGCTTTGTTAACAGGAATAAATTACATTTTACAATATATTCACATAAAAAACAATACAAAAATCCCCTCAAAACATTAAAACATCTTACCCCAAACTTTTGACTGTACTTGTTAATGGACACAGTAGCTCAAACAGTAAATCATACCGCTAACAACACCGAAGCCATGGGTTTGATTGTCAGTGATCTCAAGAACTGATAAACTGGACACCTTGTATGCTTTGGAAGTCACTCTGGATAAAAGTGTCATCCAAATGATGTAATACTGACCTTTAATGACTTAATACCAACCATAAAATGCACGCTGTGGATGATTGATAGTGCATTAACACTAACAAAAGCTTAACGGTTCTTCAGAATATCCAGTCACCCAATGGTTTATCCACTTACTCGCTTTATGCCTCACCGTGTGCTCTCTTTTCTCGTAGAAGTGTTTTATAGCCTGAACAGTATGGGCCGAGTCAAAAATAGCCCACCTGCTGAAGATGAGGAGACTCGGCAGGAATCTGGAGCTTTCGTCATCAAATAGAGTTTATCTCTGCCTTTATCCTTGGCCCATTTACCATAGCTTGTGGTTTTATCTTCAGCCGAGTCCTGCTATTGGAGAGCGGCACGCGAAACATGTAGAACTGAGATTTTTCACAATTGCCTGCTGGGTAGATGGAGCTGTAACCCCATGAGGTAGACGTGCAACTTTAAACAAAAAGTGATCTGAATAAATGAAGAGATGTGTCAGTGTCGTACAAAGTTCCTCGGGAAGAGCTTTATTTAAGCATTATCTGTGGGACGTCACGACTGATGTTCAGCGCTCTTATACAACAGTTCATTACACAAGAAACGAATAACACAGAGTCTAAAAGGCCACGCTAACTTTTTTGGTTGTTTGCTTGTTTATATTAGGCAAACCAGCTCTGGTAAAGGAACAACTGGATCAAACTGATATTTCTGGAAAAACATACTAGAAAAACGAACAAAGGTACAAATGTAATGAAAATGCGATGTTATTACTTTTTAAAATGTTCTATTTAACACTGGATTTAACATGCTGGGCAATTATTAATTCCATTAGATATGGAATCATTATGTTCTTGTTTGGATGTAAAATAAATAAATAAACAACAACAACAACAATAATAATAATATAAGATCAGTGTTGTTATTTTAGTTAGTTAACTAAATAAAAAAAAAAATACTTGTTAATTAAAATAAAGCTAAATTAGAATAAAATATAAATATTACATACAAATTAGAAATGTTACCTTGGCAACTAACTGAAATAAAGTATATACAGTATAATGGTATAGATAAATAATAAATGTTTTGCTCTTTCTCATTTTTTTAATTTCAAATATTCGTATTTCATATTTCATTCAGTGTGCTACTTGATGTTTTGTGAATGTTTGTGAAATTTACTAGCAAATTATTTATATTATATATTATATTTCTATAATTCTATAATTTTATCTCTATTCTGTTCATATAATTATTTCCATTCCAGCTTTTTTCAGTGTTTTGTAACTGTAATTTGTGCAAAAATATAATTCTATCTACTTTTAAAATTGTTATTGCCTGTTTTGATGACAATGGGTGCTAACCACAGTTGCAAACTTCAGTAACAAATGGTATTTTAGCAGAAAATATGGTTAAGATGGTCAATTCTTAAAAGAAAACTAGAGAGGCATCTCAATGTAGATTTTAAAACATTTTAAGACAGGAGAAGATTTAACAGAACATTATTAGATTTTAGAATTCAGCTTTTACCATAACGTTTATCTTTGTTAACATTTACAAAACTGTAAGCTGTTATTCTCTTCCAGGATTTTCAGTTTGATCCATTTACCCGTCCGCCAGAATCTTGCTGTGGGACGAGGTTCTTCCTAATGAAAAAATAGCAAGAAGAAAGTAAATCATCGGCATGTTGCCATGTTTGAAGATGCGAGCAGATCCAAGTGCAGATGTGTGCTGGCACCTAAACTGAACCTTCACTCACATCAAAGACATGCAAAAGGAGACAAAATGGAAGCTGTGGTCGTTTAATGATTAAGGATGGCTTGTTGCACCGGGGCGACAGCTGGGGTGTGAGCTGGCAACAGCTGAGACCATTAAACTTTCATTCCTCAAGGATAAAGATGGAGAGCTGGCAAGAAAGGACAGATGAGAATCAGAGAGGATTGTTGTGAGAGAACTACAAACGGCAAATGCAAAATAAATAAAAAACTAATAATTAAAAAAATTAAAATAAAATGTGATTGGGGCATACTAGCATAATTGCTTTGTTGATTGTTATTATAGTCATTATTAGTAAGTTATAATTTAAGTATAATATAGTTCCCTTTAAGTTGAGTTATTATATAGGTACTGTTCAAACGTTTAGTTTATTATTATTATTATTTTTCATTAAAGTTTTTTGTAAAGCTAAATAGAAATATGTAAAAAAAAAAAAAAAAAATCAAGTAATAATACAATAACAAAGTAACAAATTAATAAAAATAAAATTAATAAAACTTAAGCAAAAATGTAAATGGCCAAAGAAATACACACACACACACACCTGCAATTAAAAAGTTTGGGGGCAGAAACATTTTTTATGTTTTTTAAAGAAGTCTCTTCTGCTCATCAAGACTGCATTTATTTGATCAAAAATTCAGAAAACAATGCAACATCGTGAAATATTATTGCAATTTAATATAAGCATGATCTCTTTTGATATAATTTAAAATGTAATTTATTTCTGAGATGCAAAGCTGAATTTTCAGCATCATTACTCCAGCCTTCAGTGTCACATGATCCTTCAGAAATAATTTTGATTTATTATCAATATGCTGATTTATTATAAATGTTGAAAACAGTTGTGCTGCATAATATTTTTTGGAACCTGTGATAAGACTTTCTTTCCAGGATTCTTTGATTAATAAAAAGTTGAAAAGAACAGCATTTATTCAATCTTTTCTAACAATACAAGTCTTTACTACACTTGCTGAATAAAAGTATACATTTCTTTCAAAAAAAAAAATTACAAAAATTTACTGACCCCAAATTTTTGAACAGTAGTGTATATTGTCATGAAATATTTCTTTTTTGAATAAATGCTGTTTTGTATCAGAGGAATAAATTACATTTGAAAGCATATTACAATAAAAACAGATATTTTAAATTGTAATAATATTTCAAAATATTATTGTTTTTACTGTATTTTTAATCAAATAAATGTAGCCTTGTTGAGCATATGACACGTCTTTCAAAAACATATAACCCCAGTATTCATGGCTTTCACAACCTATTTTACATGTGTAACATAAAAACATGACATATTTCCAAGTGCAACAGAATATATAAGACTGGATGGTCAAAAATTAAAACTGAGCATATACCAATGAATCTTTTACAATAAGACTAGCAAAGTATAAAGAGAGGAAATGGGGTCAATATTGATTTCATGTTGACATTTAAAGGCTGTTCAGATTTTTTACAGGTCAGTTAGTTTAGCAGCAGATTAATTTGGGCTCTGGAAGTACACAACCTGGACGCTGCCATCCATGCTTTTTGACCAAGTAATGGTGTAGATTTGTCATCTACTGAAGCTGACCAGTGAGTTGCCAGAACTTCAGTTTATGCAGCTGAAGGTTACTGTAACCAAGGACTAATGTGTGTGATACACAGATGTATTATAGAGGCTTGGGAATCAGTTAGCAGATGTCCGGACCCAAGGCCTGGGAAATCAGAGAAGAACCAGGGCAATGGGGTAGAAGAAACAGACTCAGGCAGCAGGTACACTGGAGAGGAGGACGAAGAGAAGCATCTGTTACCAAATTTCTGGATGGGTCAGCAGTTTCTGTAGGTCGGAAACAAGGACCACAGAGACCCAAAGAGAAGTTGTTAAGACTGAATACTCTGTAATGTGGGGTGCTTCTCATGAATAAGACAAATGCTCCCCCCTACAGCTCCCTGAGAAGTGTCCTACAGAGCCTGAGCAACAAGGATGACAAGGTGCTGAAGGAAATCAATAGCAGCGAGAGAGTAGAGATGTTCTGAGCGTGGAGGTGTTGACACACAAGTTCAGCGGGTGAGTTATGTCAAGTTCAGACCTCAAAGACATGGATCTTTTGTGACACAGATGTCGCACATTGCTATTTATGTTACATCTTACATTTGTTCCATCCCACACCAACTGCTAGTTTGAAAAGGTTGCTTCTATTGATTCGCTCTAACCAGTTTCCAAAGCAAACCGTGTTTAGGAGTTAAGCTGTTAGGTGGATGATAACATGGAGAAGTCCTAATCTCCCATTGTTCATTCATTCATTCATTCTAAACAACACACTGACCCCTGTTATTTTTGGTGAGAACATTTGGTGAAAATTAATTAATTAATTCACTCATTCGCTCACTCATTCATTTATTCCTTCATTCACTCACACTCACTTTCAATTCAATTCAATTCAGCTTTATTAGCATGACTGTGTAACACAATGTTGCCAAAGCATTAACATATAACAACAACATAAATAATAATAAATAAAATCAATCTAAATAATTGATTCGTTCAGTCAGTCAGTCAGTCACTCACTCTCTCACTCATTTACTCACTCTCATTCACTCCCTCATTCATTAATTAATTAATTCACTCACTCACCCATTCACTCTCCCACTCACTCACTTATTCACTGTTGCAAATTAGCTTAAAAGGGAATTGTATATAAATAATTACAATTAATTATGATTAATTACAATTATTTATATCGGCTGACAGTGATAACTGTAGCAGAATTAAATTGGCATCAACTGATCTGGTCGTCCAGCGACCATTCAGTGTAAGTTCATATCAACTCTAAGAAAGGATATTTTCGTGGCCACAGAAAATACTTTCTTAAGTATTAATGCATTAGAGCATGTAGCGAGGGTCAAAATCGTAAAGGGACATTAATTTGCAAGACAGAACCAGAAACTCATGTAATTTGTGCACACAACTTTTATTAACTAAATGCTAACACACATAACTAATCTAAACAAACAAACAAACATACATACAGTCACGCGTATATACAAAAGGGGAGCTAAAGTGGATGAATGAAGCCATTAGAGAAAACAGAATGCAGTTATGGAAAGAGTCAGTTAACCACCTGAGTTAAACCATCAGCGCCGTTTATAACGGGGTCTATAACTTATACTAAACCTCGGCTTCGTTTAGTTAGATGTACCATACTTGCACTTCCACGGCTGTTGACGTGTGTCTGGAATGCAGTCTCGGATGAAAAGTCTTGATGGTTTCAAGATTTTGGACTCGCAATCACGTTCTTCCGGGTTGAAGAGTGATGAATTCCAAAGAGGTTATTCTGGTTCTGAGGTCCGCGGAGCTTTGGTTAAATGGAAAGTTAAGACCGCAAGGCCTGGTGCAAAACTTAGTTTCAGAAGAGTTCTAGCTCACATCCTTCTAGGATCTAACAGAACCGCAAAACTGAGATATGTTGGAGCCCACAGGGCACGCCGGTACCGGCTCAGGTTCTCCACACAGGCAGCAGTCCGGAGATTTGGCAATAGAGTTTTTGCAGAAGAAGCGCGGGCGGAACTGTGCGTGAGCCCTTTAATGTGAGAAAAGTCACACCTCTCAGGATGGGCTTGACCAATGAGAAAGGCTGAATTTCCAAGCGGGAGTTTGGAAATACTGGGGGGGGTTATGGTTATGACTCTTTGTCTGAGAGCATGGTAATTTGCAAAGGGGTTGGATTGGAAGTTTTTATACAAACTATTAAAGATTCTTAGGACACTGATATGTTGCATAGGTATCAACATGTAATATTCACTCTCACTTAGATCATCCGAAGACGAATTGATAGAGACCAAACATGTTACAGTTAGAGTGATATTAACTAGTGATCTATCAAAAGCATGCATAGAACAGTATACAATACACAAAAACATATACAAGAACAGTAATAATATACACAATGACCTAATGATATGTGTGCTCATTCAAAGAAAGGTTTTTCTATGAATTAATTAGAGAAGAGTCCATTTTATGGCATAATGTCTTTTTCCTAAAGGGGATATGAAGTGAGTGTTGCTCGGCCATTTGCATTCCTTTGAGCAATAAAACTAGTGTTATCTGATGGGTTGCCATGGGAGCAGGAGGGGCCTGAAGTCCTTGACAATCCTACTGGCACCGGGTATGTGTATTGGCTGAGGGGTCTGTGACCATTTGTTAATCTAATAACTAATTGATTTGTTAAATCAAATGCAAAATTGTGTGTCTGATTGGTCCAAATGCTACACACTAAATAACTTACTCATTTAATAACTCACTTACTAATACATTCAGTCACTCACTCACTCACTCACTCACTCATTCACTCACACTCACTCACTCACTCACTCACTCACTCACTCACTCACTCAATTTCAATTCAATTCAATTCAGCTTTATTAGCATGACTGTGTAACACAATGTTGCCAAAGCATTAACATATATATATATATATATATATATATATATATATACAACACACACTTTACAGATAACATAAATTACAGAACAACAACATAAATAACAACATAAATAATAATAAATAAAATCCATCTAAATTAATGAAAAGATAAAGTAAGTCAGTTTCAAGTTAATCATGTTTAACATCTAACATTGTGAATGGTTAATACATATTTTTCAGCTAGTGCAGCTGTGTTATCATTTTCTCCAAGTAAGAACGGCATTTTCTCAGTATCACTAAGATCAGTAAATGATGGAATCAATGCTTCAAATCTGGGGAGAAATGTTTCCCTCACATTGTGATATTTAGGACAAATCAGCAGAAAATGTTTCTCGTTCTCTATTTGCTGTAGATCACAGTGTCTACAGATCCTCTGCTCTTGCTCTGTCCATGTTTGTCTATGTCTTCCTCACTGTATTTCTAAATCATGGTTACTTAATCTGTATTTGGAGAGGATTTGTCTTTATTTAAATGGTTTAATCAATAAATAATTGGCAAATTTAGTGGTTCTGTTTAGGGTTGAGTAGCATTGGAGTTTATTTTGAAGGTCAAAGTGTATTTTTAAAGATTCATTGTGAGTATCTTTTAGATTTTTGTCAATTTCCTTAATAATGTCTTTGGGGTTGAAGCTGTAGTCAGTGAGGAGCTGGGTTTTATGGACTAGCTGAAGAGCGAGCGTGTTTAGAGGATGAGATTCTTCTGAGGTTTCATTGGCGAGTAGGGCTTTATATCGGATTGAATCAGGATCAGATCGATGGAGGTGATGCCAGAACTGAACACATCTCTTCTGGATCTCAATCTTGTGGGTTCAGCCTAATTCAGCTCTGCAGGCATCATTGGACATACCTCTGTGAACCCCTAAAATGTCTTTGATAATTTCTAGTTGTAGTTTTTCTATTGAAGTTTTATCCCAGTTTTTTTTTTATTTATTATTGGTCCCCAAATTTCAGTCCCGTTCAGTAGAATTTGTTTAATGATTGCGTGATATAGTTTATCAATCCATGTTTTAATTGGTCATTTCAATTGGCCAAAACGTGATTTGATGGCATAAAATGCCCTCTGGTCCTTCTCATTCAAGGCCTTCACAGCCAGACTGAAGCCCCCTGATGCAGAGATCTCGATGCCCAGGTAAGTGTAGCTGGTGCTGTGCTCGAGGACTCCTCCGTAACTGAACTGGTATCTGCTTCCCTGAGACCTGGCCTTCTTCTGGAACACCATGACTCTGGTTTTGTCCAGGTTGACCGTCAGTGCCCATTCCTCACAGTACTGTTCCAGCAGGGCCAGGCTGTGCTGGAGACCCTCGGCTGTGAGGGACAGCAGAACCAGGTCATTTGACTTCAGAGTCGTGCAGAGCGAGGCCCGGGATGCTGCTGCAGCTCGTTGATGTAGATGTTAAACAGGGTTGGGCTCAGACTGCATCCCTGCCTCACTCCACGACCCTGCTGGAAGAACGCACTTCTGAGATTCCCAATGTTGACCACACATTTACTGTTTTTATACATGGATTGTATAACATCAAATGTTTTTCCACCAATGCCAATTTGTAATAATTTGTATAGTAAACCATCATGCCAAATAGAGTAAACCATCATGCCAATATAATATGCGGTTGTTTATTATATTGCAGAAAAGCTTTGCTAGGTTACTGCCCACACAAATACCACGGTAATTACTGGGATCAAATTTATCTCCTTTTTTATATATAGGAGTGATCAGTCCTTCAGACCAGGTCTCAGGGAAGTCACCAGAGGATAAGATCAGATTGAATAATTTTGCCAGAGCTTGAACTATGTAAGGGCTGCTGAGTTTGAGCATTTCATTACTGATGTTGTCTTGTCCACATGCCTTCTTTAATTTGAGATTTTTAATGTGCTCTGTTATTTCTGATGTTGTTATAATCATATCCAATGGGTTTTGGTAATTTTTTATTGTTTTCTTTAAATCTTTAAATCTTCTTTAAATCTTTTCTCTTTGTTTTTATTTGGGGCTGGTTGAGGTCTGGTTCAAGTTTTTGGTAAAGAGTTTTAAAGTAAGACCTCCAGATTGTGCCGCACTGGAGTAATGTGTTTGATTTGGGGCTTTCAAATTTTTTAAAGAGATTCCAGAAATTGTTTTGGTCTATTGATTCGTCAATTTCATAAATTTTAGCTTCATAATATTGATCTCTTTTGTTGCCGTAGCGTCTGATTGGCCGGTTCTTTATGCTTTTTGTTAGCAAGTCGTCGAAGGTCTTTTCTGAGACAATTGCATTCATTGTCAAACCACATATTCTTTTTTTGTTTGTTTATTCTGTGTTTGTTTGGTTGTTTAGTGTTAGATATAGTGGCCTAAGTTTGAAATATATAATTAAGACTGGATGTTGCTGAGTTTGTTCAATTAGTATCTGGAGTGAAATCTGTGGACATAAAGTCGTCCAGCATTTTTCGTATAAAAGAGCTGCTCATGTTTTCTTAGATTTTTGGTTTTAAAGGGAACAGTTTTTCATGTTTGAGGCGAGGAGTACTGACCCTGTCACATGAATGTTTCAGATAAAGGACTGTTTGGCAGTGGTCAGAAATGGGAAGTTGCGGTCTAACTATAAAGGCATTAACAAAAGTTGGGTCAATGTCTGTAATAGAATAATCAACTACACTGGCTCCTAATCTGGAGCAATAGGTGAATCTGCCTAAACTATCTCCACTGGTTCTGCCATTAATGATGTATAGCACTTGTTTTCCAATGATGTTGACTAAACTATCATAGCTGTTTCTTGGTGTGATAATTAATGAAGAATGAAACGTGGTGTCGTTGGATATGTGATTATTACCTACAATATTTATATAATAATTTTCTCTTCCGGTCCTGGCATTTAAGTCTCCACATATGAGAATATGTCCTCCTGA